>NC_068356.1:6382583-6432738 GCF_020536995.1 Dreissena polymorpha
CGGAAATTTAAATTAACGAAAAGCGCCGTTAGGTTAGAGACCAACAAATAAGCCTCGCAGACGTATCGGTACGGCCAGATTGTTTTCGTAAATGCGTAAAACAGATATTAATGTCGTAATTGTACGTCCAGTTTATAAAAATAAATGCGTAACTCTTCATGAAAAAGGCGTATTTCCGGCTGTTCGGCCTTTATCTGGAGCTCTGGTGAATCTCCCGAGATTTCACGGTCATATGACGTTATTTCTATTTTTAGTAATATACCATGTGCTCAAGTGTTTTCAAATTCAGATAGACATTTCCCGGTATTTTGAATTATTCTTGCTTGTTTTGTTAAAGCGGGTATATACGATTTTGTCAAATATTTATGAATTTATATAAAATGTTAAAAAAAACTTATTATATATATATTTCAATATAAATTTAAAAAAAAAGTTAAGAAGAACATGTGTCGAAAAATGCGAACTAAGCCAGATATTTAATCCTGAAATTGAAAACGGCTGTACAGCCGAATTCACCAGCATGTATACCAGACATGTAGGACGATGTGAATCTAAACTTAGTTTAACGGTTCATTTGAATTCCTGCAACAATATCTATTCATACTACACACGAACACTAACTCCGATCCTAATACAAAGACGAATGCTTCGGTTATTTTAGGAAAATATGTACGTCACAATCTGCTCGGGGCTAAATAAAGTCTCTATCTTCCTCTATATGGATTTATTAAATCGTCTAAAGGATGGAATAACTTTTCCATAATGACAACATTATAAAACAAGTTCAATTACATAAATCACACAAATTTAAAAGTTATACAGCAATCAGACAATGTAATAAATTACAAGAGTCCTCTCCTCCCCAAGCTTTAAAGTTTGTATGGTATGCTGTAAAACAAATTGACTTAGATTAAAATGTGGAGGATGGAAAAGGATGTCCACAAAGATCTGGAAATAGACAAGACATACATATAAATACTTAGTTATCTCCCTTCATGGGGGTAAGTTTTTGAGGGTACGTGAAAAACTGATTCCTGAAAATTAATATGTGTAACAATTATCATTATTATAAAGAATAAAACATGAATGTCTCTCGAATGGTCATGATGATTATGATTTCAATAATCTAAAAAAAAAAAAATGAACTGGAAACAGTCAACAGATGATAACTATCGGGCATTAAACAGTTTATAAGTCAACACACACAGGTATTTCAACCATCGGTGAAATGAGACTTTCGGCCAGGCCGCCTAGGTGGTAACAGTTCTTTTTCTCCTGGGTTATTGTGTGGTAGCAACCTAGCGAGCTCTCGTGGTATCTTTGTCCCTCCAGTGTCTCTGTTCATGGGAGAAGAAGGATCAGGTTGTACATCCTCGGTTGGTGGGGGTGTATCCGTCTCAACGGCCGGATCCAGGGTTGGTTGTGGTGGAGGCGAGGCCGGTTCCTGTGTAGCTTTAGGGGTTGCTTTCTCCGTAGCAGTAGGTGTTGGTAACGACTGAGGGTGTTGTACGTGTTTATGAGTTAAAGATGATGATTTGGGACGCTGTGACTCAACTGCTTTCACGAGGGGATCCGTTGGTTTACTGAAGAACGGGGAGAATTTTCTCAAGTACTGTCTGTTACGTAGGGTGACCCTACCCGTTCCATCAACTCTGACCACATATTGGTGAAATTGCCGCACCTCAATCACTACACCTGTGCGCTCCCATCGCCTGGGCTGGTTTCCAACAAGATTTTGAATGAACACATGGTCTCCAATCTGCAGTGGGGGTAATTGCCTAGTATGTTCCGACCACTTTTCGTGGTCTCTGGAGTGGCGCTTCGCCAATGCCCTCTCGCGATGCGACAGTAATTCCTTCCAAGTCTCGTGTGGTTGATAACGTCCCATCAGTATCGGAATTTGATCACGAATGGGTCGGCCAAACAAAATGAGCGCTGGTGATGCCTTTGTTTCTGGATCGATCGAGTTTCTGTAGACCAGTAAAGCTCTCTGGAATTTGTCAGTGTCTAAAGACCCTGTGGGCGATGTGTTATCCATTAGCATGCGTTTAACAGTCTTCACAGCAAGTTCTGCCCTAGAATTGGCATGTGGGTTTGCAACTGAGCAAGGCCTGTGTCTGACGCCCCAGTTCCGTAGAAACTCTTGTGTCTTACCAGCCGTGAACTGTGGTCCACCATCTGATGTCAACTCTTCCGGAATGCCAAAGGTAACAAATGTCTCCCGAAGACGTTTAACTAGTCCCTCTGCACCAGACTCAGACTTGTACACCATCGGCCAGTTAGAATATCTGTCCACGACCACAACATAGTCAGTATTGTTGTAAGTGAAATAGTCAGCACAAATCTGTTGGAACGGGAACTCAGGTGGCTTAATTTCAACTGGGGGCTGCATGGGGTTTGATTTAGCTATTTTGTGGCAGTGTGAGCATTGGTCTCTAATCCTTGCAATATCAACAGTGATGTCTGGCCAGTATACAGAGTCCACAGCCCTCGCCTGCATTGCACTGACGCCTTGGTGTGCAGCATGAAGTGCGTTAAGTACAGATTCCCGGAATACAGCTGGAATCACAACGCGATGACCCACAAGTATCACGCCATCCACTACACACATACTGGGTGATAAACGATGGTAAGCTCTTAACTCTGGGGGCAAATCTTTGGTATCTTCTGGGAATCCCTGTGATATGCATTGAACGAGGTTTCGGAGATTCGGGTCGGACGCCGTAGCCTCACGAAGCATGTCCCATGTAACCACTGTACATACAGAATGGAGAGTACTGGACGCTGCTGCCAATGTGGATCTATCATCAGCATCATCGGTATCATCCGATTGTTGGTATAGACTAGTGAGCACGTCATGGATAGAAATATGCTCATCAGCAAGTGAATGAAGTTCCGCCGGGTCTCCTGGAAGGTGGAGGCGTTCCGGACTACCTGTTGGATAGCGTGATGCAGCATCAGGACCGAGATTCTTCTTGCCTGGAACATGGACCACAGTAAATTGG
The DNA here is from genome assembly GCF_020536995.1 of Dreissena polymorpha. Taxonomy (NCBI): domain Eukaryota; kingdom Metazoa; phylum Mollusca; class Bivalvia; order Myida; family Dreissenidae; genus Dreissena; species Dreissena polymorpha. Next base: position 6,385,589 of record NC_068356.1, read on the forward strand.
TATCCAAGTGTCTTCTCCTTGAGGTTTAGTAAGCGTCTGTTGGCAATCTCAGAGAGTGAACGATCATTCAGGATCTGCAGGAGTGGCTTATGATCTGTGGCAATGATAAGGTCTGTGCATCCAAGCACATAATATCGTGTTTGGTGAAGGGCATACACAACGGCTAAAGCCTCACCTTCAATGGCAGCGTACCTACTCTCTGCTGGGTGGGTGAATCTGCTTCCAACAAGACAAAGTTTCCAACCTTCAGGGCAACATGCAGGGGTTCTGGAAGTACATGCACAGTATTTTTGCATCATGAGGAAGCCAACCCCATCAACTGACCAATCTGTGGAAAGACACGTCAATCGAGCAGGGTCAAATAAGCGGACACCATCCCTCATTTCTTGTATGATGGCTTCTTTGGACTGGCTGAATGCTTTGGTGAGTTCATCTGTCCACTCGAATTTTGTAGATGGTTTGAGCAGAGTGCGGAATGGCTTCATTTGCTTTGTTCTGGCAAAAGCATAGGCACCCTGGTTAATGAGTCCAAACCATGCCCTTGCCCCAGTGATGTCTGTAGGGACCGGGAAGTTACGAACAGCATCAATAAACTTGGCACTCGGTCGGATATTGGTAGGTGTAATCGTTAAGCCTGCAAAATCCACAGTGTCTTGCGCGAATTGAAACTTGCTAGGGTTTAGTGTGATTCCATTCCTCGCACACATGTCCAGCCACTCGCATGTTTGGAAAAAAGCAGCTTTGACAGAGTCTGCCCACATACAGGTATCATCAACACATTTAACTTTGTTGTCAAAGTTGGTGATGATGGCATCAAATCGCTGATTATATGCGTCGCCGCTTGCTAGGAATCCCTGAGGAGCTACTTTGTAGCGATACCGACCCCACGGCGTGATGAAGGTGGTAAAGTGCCGATCCTCCTCACGGATAGGAACGGAATGGTAACCGTTCCATGCATCAGTCACAGTTTTCTTCGTGTTTTGTGGGACTTTGTCGGCAAGATGAAACGGGCTTGGCACGTGGTGTGTTTGACGGACGGAACAACGGTTAAGAGGTTGCAGGTCTACCGTTCTTCTGGGGGTGCCGTCAGCTTTACTTGTGACCACCATCCTTGAACACCAAGTTGTGGGTGTGTTAGGACTCACTCGCTCGAGCACACCTATGCGGACATCTCTCTCAAGGTCAGCATGCACCTTTTCTTGCCAATGGATCGGAACTAACGCTGGTTTATGAACTGCTACAGGTTTCGAGTCGGGGTCAATGTGAAGTTGGAGTGGGTCACAGCACATAAGCGGCAATGGCTGATGCTCACAAACATTGAATACAGTTGATCCGTAGTAATCAAGCAACCACTTTTTCAAACAGTCAACTTTTTCGTCTGTGGCGTCTATCCCAGGTGGAAGCTCTGTTGGCAGCAGTGGGGGCTTATTTTGCCGTCTTGGACAGGAGCATAGTACATCATCTGGGACATGAGTGGAAGCAGCGATCTCAGAGGAATTAACATTACAGATAGGAAATTCTGGATGGATCATTCCCAGTGAAGCAAGAGCTTCTCTGCAAAGAAAAGCCTTATTCATTGTTTCTGAAACATAGCAAAGTAACCTAGTGGATTTGGGAGGTGACATTGCATTAGTGGTTTGAACGTTAATAGCAATAGCTCCGATCACACCTAGATCTTCTTTGATGGCTCCACGCATGGTAAGTTTTACTGGAAGAAGATCTTGCTTTGTGATTCCCATGTGATTGACGTACTGTAATGGCATTATCGAACTTTGGCACCCTGTATCGGCTACCATAGCCATGTTCAAGGATTTCAGTTTCGAGGTGTCATTCATTGGGTACCCAAACAATGTGTGGTCCTGTGGAACTGGTGTGACTGTCACTGTGATCATTGGATGTGGCTTTGAAGGCCGTGCAATCCACTGGCCATCGAACACATGGTGCTGAAGACTATGTAATGTTTGTATGTCACATGATAGGCTTTCTTCAGACACAGTACATAACTGATCAAACACATAACCCACGTCGTTAACATTCTTAACTCTGTTTGAATTTGAATTGTCATGTGGTCTATTGTTTTGATACTTATTGTTCCTATTCTTTGGACAGTTCCTTGAAGATGAATCACGGTGACCCCATGTACTACAATTGACACACTTGCTGCAACATGACGTGAAGTGTCCTTTAACCGCACATTTTACACATGTGGATGTCCATGCCTCACAATGTTTAGTTCTTGTTTTACGGTCATTTCTCTGGCCGTGTGATGGGCCGCCACATGCCCAACATCTCTTAGCAGGTTGTTCATTTGACGCCAACGGTTGTGAATTACCTACTGCACCTAGCGAATCGCCAACAGCACTTTTTGTCGCTTTGCCTTGCTCCTTTTGTGCAATGAATGAGACAGTCTCGTCCAAGGTCCTATCAGTCTTCGAGTCCCCGAGGAGATCAGACAGAATTTCCGGGTCAGCAATGCCCCTGATCAAATTGTCTTTTATAATCTCTTCACTGTAATCGAAAACATGCGCACACCCTGGCTCTTTACAGTTGGCTTTGTATTGACATAAGGCTGCCTGACCCCTTAACGTAGCGAGATATGTACGAATTCCAGTTGCAGGGGACTGTACCATGCGATTCATCTTCAGTCTATGTACGAGCGTGCTCTCTTCTTTAACAGCTAGTCTCTTTATAGCATTGAGAAGATCGTTCTCTGGCATTTTCGAGACATCACCCTGGATATCTCTCATTAAGTCTGTTCTCAGGTCACTATCACAACAATAAAACAAGGCTGTCGGTATCATGGCGTTCGTGATCGCCATGCCCGCTTTGTACATGTTCCATTGTCTTTGGAAAGCAGACCACTGATCTGGGTCACATCCTATGCCAATTTTTGGCGATTCTAACTTTATCTTGGTGGGCTGTACCGTAGTTGGAGCTGGGTGGGCATTCTTCTCATGGATCTGGAGGGCGGCAGTTAAAGCGGCAGCAAATTCTGGCCCCAGGTCCTGTGATTCCCATTCGCAACCATCAACTGGGCAAGTCAGTTTCACCATTTTCAAATGTTAGTAGGATGAGATTGTTAGATGCTGTGAGATTCAAATGTTAGTAGGATGATTACTGTTAGATTTGTTAGATTTGTGGACATAAATAAAGTCTCTATCTTCCTCTATATGGATTTATTAAATCGTCTAAAGGATGTCCACAAAGATCTGGAAATAGACAAGACATACATATAAATACTTAGTTAGGGGCGCTTATTGTCTTTGCTGCATTTTATGAAATTCGGCTTTAATGTATAATTTGTCTTACCTATTTTGTGTTATTGTCACATATTTTATCAGTATATTACAATTAAACACATATAAAAAAACGTAAATACCCGCTTTAACAAATTGTAGTGTAAATTCAAACTCAAAAGTAAAATATTTAAAATTACCTGATTCACTTTGAAATCAGTACTTTAATCCACCAGACATAAGTTGTTATTCACAAATAATAAATATCAGAAAACGAATGTAATGTTTACCATTTCAGAAAAAATTACAAGGTCGATCTAAACGTATCCAAATGAAAACTCGTCAAGTGACAAAGCGACAATGGCGTCAAAATTGTGAATTTCAGGCTGATGATAGTTATTTTCATCTATTGTAAGATGCATTTGAAACATTTGTACCTTAAAATATGCCTCCATGCAGTAATTTATATTCATTCACCAATATATGTAGAAAGTATCCAAGAAAATGAATTGTCTTTGATTTATAGCATGACATAAATATGTTACGACTCTGGTTGACTTTTGATATGGGGTCAGCTTCAGCGTACAGGTCTGTCAATACTATATAAACTGTACGCTTTTCTTTAGCAAGCCTTGGGCAAGATCGGAGTGAATCAGATGTGATGTTTTCACTCCCTAAATCAGACATGGCTAAAGTTCGTTGCATGTCGGACATTGCCAACAAAAAAATTAAAGATGCCAACTGTGAAATCCATTATCATCTGACTTACTGTCCGGTAATTTATAAAGTGTTAAACCTCTGTTGTTTTCACAACAAGCCAGTTACCAGTTCCTGTTATTAGCTCGGCATTTTCGGAGAAAACCCGAGGTATTGTCATAGCCAGCTTGTCGTGTCGTCTGCCATCCGCCGTCCACGTCGTGCTAAAACCTTAACATTTTGTTAAGGTTTTGAACATTGGCTCTAAAATCAAATTGCTTCCACCTACAACTTTGAAACTTCATATGTAGATGCACCTTGATGAGTTCTACACGCCACTCATTTTTGGGTCACTAGGTCAAAGGTCAAGGTCACTGTGACCTTTAAAAAAGATATAATCTGACAACCTTTCATTTATTCAAAACTTCACCCGTAGCCAAGCGTGGCACCGGTTATGCGGTGCTCTTGTTTTGGATTCGTTGCCATATGTAAACAAGTGAGTTTTTAATACCAACATTGTGTGTTGCTCAAAAAATATTTTTTGAAAATGACGCGATGTGTTAAACAATCTTACATTTTCGGTTAAATTTGGTATAAGTACTACCCATGAGTGCCTTTGACAAATTAAAATAACAACTGCTCAGTCAGATTGAACGCATTCCCCACCACCAGTCTGAAAATAAGAACATAAATTTCAATCTTCATGGTGTGAAGAGCGCCCCAATGTTTGTCACAAACTTGTGATACCTCATTGCACTGGAGTAGTTCTGTAGTCTATAAAGCGATGAAAAATGTTCAATTTTGTGGTTGTCATCATATTGAAAATGTAATAGTTAAGTTTAAATATAACCAGAAAAGATCTTGGACAAATGCACAGATGTCCTTAAATATTTCATTCAGAAACATCTATGTTACAAAAAAATGTATGCCCTCTATAACGATATTAATTAAGTCTTAGTTGACGGTGTTAAAGTTAATATTTAAGCCCTAGTATTCTGTTACTTTAAAGAGGTTTACATGCCAACCCATACATGCTATTCTAGTGTTCCCGATCACAAAAACGAAAACTCGCGATTAAATCATGCAGCTGGATATTTAAGTTGAAAATGTTAAAGAAAATGGTGAATGTAAAAAAACAACACGTTTTACTATAAGCGTATGAATATTCCATACTTAAAAAAAAACACACGGAACCTACTTCAGTGTACAGGTACCTACTTCTGAATGTTATCGACATAAATGCCACATGGGGGTAATAGAATATTCGATTTCTGCGAATTTTAACAATTTTATGGGTTAAAAAATTAATTTCCCCACATGGTAATTGTGCATGTTGCAACAAACCACGTGCAGTAATTAAGTATAGATGTTCAACTCAGTACATGTAGTATTTTAGAATAATAAAATATATCAGAATTAATGCACAATGTGACATACAGTGTAATGGGAAAGTATTGATCCATTATTTAAAAAAGTACGTCGCTCTATGACTTACACATCGCAGAGCATGTATTTGAAAAGAGCAAAAAAGCACCAGACTCCGTTGTTTGACAAATACATTCGTAAAAAATATTGGTGAGAGGAGCTTGGGTGGGGGGGGGGGGGAGGGTATGGCAACACCCTCCTTGCAAGGACCTGGGCCTCGTAAGGAAAGGCTCTCACATTGTATATTGTTAGTGTCAATGCATGAAAATAAATAAAAATCAAATGAACAAACATTAAATGAAGCACTGAATTTGAGGCGAAAAATACTTTATTTAAATGCGGTTTGATTGATTATTAAATAAGATTCTTGTGGATACTAATACATTTATGATAATAATTATATTCTTCATTCTTTCTTTGTTTGTTACACACACAAATAAACGTCTACACTCATATTTCCAGAAAATTATCAGAGTTATGTGGGTTATCATCTTAACGCTGAAATTTGGCTTCTGCTTTTTTTTCTTAACACTAACCTAGTACATGTTTTACAAAGTGAGCTTTAGTGGATGGTGAGATTATAATGATCTGAGATTCTTAGGTCGGAAAGCATACAAGTTTAAAATTTTGAATATTTGTCACACAGGTTTAAAATTATATCCCTGTTAAGTCAAATGCCTGTTAAGTCTATGCTGTACTGATTATAGTCAGGTCTTGAAAACATAATTGCATAGGAATAAGAAGAGTTTACGTTTTTAGACATGTTCCTTAGATGTGCCATATAGAGCTGTGATGGCTCTCTTGTTTTTGTTAGATATGTTGTTAAAACAAACCTGGCTCATCAAAGTGCAAAACAAATTTCAAAGGGTCTGTTACACGAATTAACTTAGAAAACAGCTTTCTAAGTAATTGTTTTTAATACTGATATTGATATTTGGGTGTTTCTTTACTAGCAGATGATGATGGGGTTGGTTCTAGAAATGAGCCAATCATTATTTCCTGAAAACAATTCTTCAAGCTCTCCTGGTTCCAAAATGAGCCCAAAGGCCAAAGCTTCAGTGGTCTGTCTGAATATTATATTAAAAGAGGTCATAGATCATGAAATTTTGCCCGATGAGCTGGCTTTGCAGACCTTTAAGACATTTCTGGTCTTTCTTCCATGTATTTCATTCATATATTTTTTATTACCTTTACAATAGACTATGGATACCTCTGTCCTGTATGTATTCAGTTGAGTCCATAGCATTCTACTGTGTGTGTGTGTGCCTGGTACCTCACAGTGTATTAGCATGTCAAGATGTCAATCCTTATCAACTTAAAGTTTTACAATTTTTGTGAATTTGGTGGGTTTAAACCCTTATTAGGCGGTAAAACCAGTCGGTGTCCTCTGAGAAGGTGGTTACTTCAGTTATGCCTTATGAATGATCCTTTTGTGAACTTCTTGATTTAAAAAAACGGTTTGCAGGAGCAGAACTCAATTAATAAACGATACAATTCAGTAACATGGCAGATAAAGAATTGAGTGATTCTAGAAATGACCCATCCAAATTGATCCAATATGCTGAAAAGAACTCTTCATTCAAACTCTCCTGGTTCCAAAAGAGCACCAGAGGTCAAAGTCTTAGAGGGGCGTCTGATTATTGACGATGCTGGAACAGCAGCGTCCAAGGTTTGATAACCAGTAAATTTGCTCGTTGATTTTCATTGATAACATTTTCCTAGCAGAGTTGTCGTTCGTGTTGATAAAGGTAAATATCAATAGAACAGCATATCCTGAGGAAACAGATTTAATAAGTGTATCAGAACATTAATTTCAAATAAGTATTTTTACATCCATTTTATTTTTATGGACCAATGAAACAACTATATATTTTTCTCTATTTTGTTTGATATTTGTTCTCGATTTAGTAAATAAATTGCGAATAAAAACATGTAAAATTAACTTTTTACGTCATCACAAAACTCAAGAATGCGAACGATTTCAAACCTGCAAATTGTAAACGCTGCACTGCTATGATATATATAGATAAAACAATTTTTTTTTGCGTAATTGTCCGTCCCGCTAGCGCAGTGGTAAAGACGTTCGCTTTTGCACCTTTACGACACCGGTTCGATTCCCGCTGCCGGCGCAATGTTATATTTTGTATGTTTTGTGGTCACCATTCCTGACAGTTGTTTTTTTACAGAAAATCTCATCCCCCCCCCCCCCCCCCCCCCCCCCCCGCAGCATTTGACCATATAAAAAATTAAAAAGTATTTCAGTACAAAACAAATAGCTGGAAATTGCAGCTATCATTCAAAATTCGTCACAACTGTCGTCAATCTAATCTTATTAGGTAAGAGTGCTGGACACACTCCGAGTCCCAACATTATGCAGCCTCAGCGCGGAGGTAACTCATTACCTTGGAAAAACACAAATACACACACTGGGTGCAGCCTAGGCGCGTATAGACTCAAACAAGGCAACAAACTCAAGTGCGGGCACAATCATTTAAAATTTACATATTGAATACGATATTCTAACAGAAATTACACAACCACCTAAGTGTACATACCATGTTTGATATTTCGTTTGATTGTTAGATTTCAGCATATACATGTATAAGGTGATTTCGCTATTTGTTAACTTATCAATATGTTCGTGGGCGAACTCGGATAGTCAAGTGCTCATACGATTGAGCTCACATGGTCCGGCTATGTGCTCATACCTACTTTCGAGAATCATCATGAATGTATTGCCATACTTAATGAACAAGAATGTGACCCGCCTCCCAGTTTCGCTCAATGGGTCAAGTTACCCACGAGTACTACTTCCCCGTATCCCTAAACTTTTTTCGTACCAAAAATGTTTCGTACGCAAATTTTTTTTGTACCAAATTTTTTTTCGTACCCAAAATTTTAGTGCCCAAATTTTTTATCGTACCCAAATGTTCGTATCAACATACACAATTGTGGTGATATAGATAAACTTAAATTGATGTTTTATATCCATCCTCTTCAAAAGCATCGTCACACCAGTACTGCCAGTACTTTGATTATAATAAGTTAGATCAACGACCATGATAATTTGGCCTGATGAGCTGGCTTTGCTGACCTTTAAGACATTTCTGGTCATTATTTGCTCCATGTCTTTTACTGATATTCTTGTTACCTTTACGGTAGACTATGGATACCTTTGTCTGTATGTAATCAGTTGAGTACATAGTATTACTCTGCATGTGTGTTTGCCTTGTACCTCACAGCGTATTAACATTTCCAGATGTCAATCCTTAAAAATTGCATAAATATTCCAGTAGTGTGTTTGTTAGTTTAAACCTATTTAATTTAGCTTCATGGCATAGAAAGCCACAGGCTTATTGAAACGCTCTTGAGTCCGTTTCCTGGGCCTAGAACCAGTACTTGGTGTCTTTGGGGAAAATCTAAAGAACACTCCCATTGTTTGGATCGAACTTGTGACCTCCCTGTTGATAGGCAGACACCATATCCATTACACCATGGTGACCTAGTATGTATTTCTTTTGACCTTGCAGTCAAGGATATCCCATGAAAGTGCAACCAATTATTTCTAATGGGGTCCTTTGGTTTTTGCTGAAGAGACAGCAAGCAGAAGAGACAGTATTGGGATACAAGGGATCCGGTTGCGATACCATAGCTCTTTGCGAATAGATCCCTTGGTTCTTTTACGTGCTCAGTGTATAGCACCAATACACGCGAGAATTACCTGGGTTTCATACCAGTACATCTCTAGTTGGCTGGGAAACACTTGAAGCATTTCTGAAATTTCCAGTGCCCCGGCCGGGAATTGAACTGGGGACCTCTGGAATGGTAGACCAGAGTGTTACCACTCGACCACCGCACCACCTTAGTGTGTTTGTTAATCAGGATCTCTGCTGTGGGTTTGAGTCCCACTGAAAACAGAAAATCATGTAAAAACGTTCTTTGCTTACTTAAGATGGTAGTGATATAGCACAACTGGCGAAAGACGTCGGACCGCGGACAATACGACAATAGGTATATGTAAAATAATACAGACTGTTTTCCGTTTATTTTACTTTGATAGTTTTGAAACTTTTAAATAAAATGGATTTAAACGGCTATTTTTGCTGGTAATGTAACAAACTCCAAGCGCGAATCTTAAAATCACTGCTTCCGCATAGAAGAAAGTTGGAAGTGAGTTAAGTCGAGGTATAACACAAACATTAATAGGAAATAAGCGCTAATCACTTTCTTTCTGATATGGTTGGAAATTGAACAGAATTTACAAATTTAACAAAAGTAACAAACAGGCATACAACAGCGAAAAATACCTGTTTCCGTACGGACATCACCATCTTGATTGTCACTATAAAGGAGGAACTAGTGTTGAATATTGCTGTATAAAATTACTTGTAATGTGTAAACAAAATCTAAACCAGGTTTTTTTTTAAGAATGTGCGTATACATATTTCAAATATGTACAGATTCTTTCGTGTCTAGCCAGTTGACTTTTATTTGATCATTTACATTGTATTTCGATTCAACACTCTGTCATTGATTTGCGTGTGATGCAGCTAAGAACTGCACAGAAAAAGGCATTCATTATTTTTTATCTAATTGATACAGCTTTTGATCTTTCATCAACACCAACCACAATCTTTTTAGCTCGACTATTATGTATGAAATATATATAGTGGAACTATCCTACTCACCCCGGCGTCGGCGTCACGTTCGCGTGAGTGTGCAAATGTTAAACTTTGCGTACCACCCCAAATATTTTCTATGTCCCTTGTTATATTGCTTTAATAATTTGCATACTTCTTTACCAACATGACAACACCCTATTAACAAGAGCAGACATCTGTATCAAGCATTTTGTAAGAATAATGGCCCTTTTTTCACCTAGAATATGCAAATATTGATATATCTATGTTAAAGTTTGCGTACCACCTCAAATATTTTCAATTTCCCTTGACATATTGCTTTCATATTTTGCAAACTTCTTTATCAATCGTTTAGGTTTCGAAAAATGCTCATAACATATATGTCGCTTCAGATAGCAACTTGATATTTGGCATGCATGTGTTTCTTATGGAGCTGCACATTTTAAGTGATGAAAGGTCAAGGTCATCCTTCAAGGTCAAAGCTCAAATATATGGCTTCAAAGCGGCGCAGAAGGGGGCATTGTGTTTCTGGCCAACACATCTCTTGTTGATTCATATACTTGTTACCTTTACAATAGACTATGGATACCTCTGTCTGTATGTGATCAGTTGAGTCCATAGAATTATACTGTGTGTGTGTGTGTGTGTTTCTAGTACCTCACAGCGTTTCAAAATGTCCAGATATCAATCCTTTCAGTTAAAGATTTCAATACCTCTATCTGTATGTAATGTGCTTCTAGTGTGTGTTTGTGTGCCTTGTACCTCACAATTTCTTAACAGTAAATGTGTCTGGTACCTCACAGCGTTTTAATATTTCTGAATATCATTCCACATACATCGCATATACATGTACATTACAGCAGTGTGTTTGTTAACAAGGGGTTCTTTCTGCTTTGGGTTTGAGTCCCACTGAATACAGAAAATCATGTAAATGTAGGGGTATATGCTTACTTAAGATGGTAGTGATACAGCACTACCAGTATTCCCAGAAACAGAGGTAATGTAAATGGTGTGTATGTATATCTGTGAAATGAAGTGCAAGAGCTAAAGCACATTAAAAGCCAAATACAAATAATTTGTCACAGTTGACAGAGAGTGCTTTATTTCATACAGATAATGATGATGATGATGATGAGTTCGAAGAAGCTGGCTTTGAACCTTCCAGTTCTAAAAATGCCGAAAAGGACTCATCTACAGGCACATCTTGTTTCAAGAACAGACTAGAAAGTGCAAGTTTAAGGGATACGGCTGGTTTTATAATAAATGATCAGCTCTTTTGCGGGTTTTGTGGAGATTTGTTTGTGATTCCTTATCAGCTTACTTAAAAAATTACATTTTGGTGAATACCTCTATCTGTATTTAGTGTGTTTCTAGTGTGTGTGTGCCTTGTACCTCACAATGTGTGAACAGTTAATGTTATATTACACCTTTGGATTGCATTACTGAACTTTTTGATTACAATGATTAAATGCTGTGCGTTTTTATCCTTATTATGTCGTACAACCTGTTGGTGGTCTCTGAAAAGGTAGTTACTTCAGTTATGACTTATGAACAATAATTTTGTGAACTGCTTAAAAAAACATGTTTATCTGTTTGGAGGTGCAAAATCCAATTGATTCAATATACAATACATTGACATGAGATGTTTCTTTTCTGGAAGATGTTGACGGGCATTATTCTAGCAATGAGCCATCATTCCAGTATGCTGAAAACATCCCCTCAAGCTCTCCTGGTCCTAAAAATGAGCACCAAAGGCCAAAGTGTCAGAGGTGGGTCTGATTATAATATTAAATAAGGTCAAAGATCACGACAATTTGGCCTGATGAGCTGGCTTTGCAAACATTCAAGACTTTTCTGGTCATTATTTGCTCCATGTTTGTAAGTCATATATTTGTTTCCTTTACGATAGACTATGGATACCTCTGTATGTATGTGTTCAGTTAAGTACATAGCACTCTACTGTGTGTGTGTGTTTCTAGTACCTCACAGCGTTTCAAAATTTCCAGATATCAATCCTTTCAGTTAAAGATTTCAATACCTCTATCCGTTATGTAATGTGCTTCTAGTGTGTGTTTGTGTGCCTTGTACCTCACAATGTCTTAACAGTAAATGCTATATTACAACTTTGAATTGCATTACTGCTTTTTTGGACCACAATAAGTAAATGCGGTGGGTATGAACCCAACTTAAGCCTTAAAACCAGTCTTGGCCTCTGAGGTTGTTAATTCAGTTATTACTTATTTATGATAATTTTTATTAACTGCATGCTTTAAAAAAAACGTTTGCAGGAGCAAAACCCAATTAATTACAGAAAAAATACATTAACAAGGGATGTTTCTTTTTTTGCAGATAATGATTGAACTGATTCTAAAAATGAGCCATCCAGTATTGGTGAAATCGTCTCCTTCAAGCATTCCTGGTTTCAAAATCAGCATCAAGGCCAAAGAGTCAGAGGTGAGTCTGATTATTATAATAAATGAGATCAAAGATCACGATAATTTGGCCTGATGAGCTGGCTTTTCAGACCTTTAAGACATTTCGGGTCATTATTTCCTCCATGTCTTTGATTTATATTTGTGTTTTTTTTTACAATAGACTATGGATACCTCTGTCTGTATGTGTTCAGTTGAGTACATAGCATTCTACTGCATGTGTGTGTGTGTGTGCCTGGTACCTCACAGCGTTTCAAAATTTCCATGTCAATTCTTATGCATTGCATATACATTACAGCAGTGTGTTTGTTAACCAGGGTCTCTGGCTGCTGTGGGTTTGAGTCCCACTGAATACAGAAAATAATGTAAAAATCTAGGGGTGTCTGCTTACTTGAGATGGTAGTGATAATCACTACCGGTATTCCCAGAAACAGAGGTTTTGTAAATACATGTAAGATGTTTTGTTTATCAGTGAAATGCAGTGCAAGTGGTAAAAACTTAATGATAGGCAAATACAAATACTTTGTCACAGTTGACAATGAGTGCTTTATTTCATACAGATAATGATGATGATGATGATGACGAAGAAGCTGGCTTTGAACCTTCGAGTTCTGACGGTGCGGAAATGGACTTGGCTACAGGCACATCTTGTTTCAAGAACAGACAAGAAAGGGCAAGCTTAAAGGGTAAGGCTGGTATAATAATAAATGACCAGCTCTCTTTTGGTTGTTGTGCAGATTTGTTTGTGATCCCTTACCAACTTACTTAAAGAATTACATTTGGTTAATACCTCTATCTGTATGTACTATGCTTCTAGTGTTTATGTGACTCGAACCTCACAATGTCTGTACCGTAAATGTTATATTAAACCTTGAATTGTATTAATGCACTTTTTTACCACAATAACTAAATCCTGTGGGTTTCAACCCTTATTAGGTTGTACAACCAGTTGGTGGCCTCTGAAAAGGTTGGTTAGTTCAGTTATGACTTATGAATGATATTTTTATGAATTGCTTGTTTAAAAAAAATTTAAAAAACAGTTTGGAGGTGCAAAATCCAATTGATTCAAGATAAAATTCATTTACATGGGATGTTTCTTTTCTGGCAGATGACGATGGGAGTGTTTCTAGAAATGAGCCATCCAGTTGTGCTGTAAACAACTCCTCTTCAAGCTCTCCTGGTTCCAAAATGAGCACCAATAGCCAAAGTACAGAGGTGGGTCTGAATTTAATATTTAATGAGGTCAAAGATCACGATAATTTGGCCTGATGAGCTGGCTTTGCAGACCTTCAAGACATTTCTGGTCATTATTTCCTCCATGTCTTTGATTCATATTTGTGTTACCTTTACAATAGACTATGGATACCTCTGTCTGTATGCATTCAGTTGAGTAAATAGCATTCTACTGCGTGTGTGTGTTGCTGGTACCTCACAGCGTTTCAAAATTTCCAGATATCAATCCTTTCAGTTAAAGATTTCAGTGAATACCTCTATCCGTATGTAATGTGCTTCTAATGTGTGTTTGTGTGCCTTGTACCTCACAATGTCTTTACAGTAAATGTTATATTACACCTTTTGATTGCATTACTGCATTTTTGGACCACAATAAGTGAATGCGGTGGGTATGAACCCAACTTAAGCCTTAAAACCAGTATTGGCCTCTGAGGAGGTTGTTAATTCAGTTATTACTTATTTATGACAGCGTTTTTTTTCCTTCTTTAACTAGTACCGGGGAACGGTACCTTTCCCAAAGCCTACCGGAGGCTTCCCAATTTTAGCACCGGACCTTTCCCAATCTCGATATCTACCGTTCCGAACGATTTTAGGTGCCGTTCCCAATAGCCAGTGCCTTTTATTTTCGCTGGAAATATCTTTTGATATTGTCGAGCCTTTCATTTTCGGCCATTTATTTTCGCCGGACATTGTTGCGTAGAAAGTAAACAAAACTTTTCAAATGGGGCGCAACTCTAACCGCTGTGTAAAATGTGAATGGATTACATAACCGCGACGAGTGATCGATATTTCCCGTGAAAGAATTCCATCGCTAAGACCAGTCTTCCTTACATCAATAAACTTTCTCAACACTAATTTTTCGTTGACATTAAAAAAAACGTAACCGTATTGAGTTAAATGCGCATATTACTTCTATTTATAGTTTTTTAAGTGTCAAATCCGGACAGTAACTATTCGGATACGGATATAAACAAATAAAAGTTTAACATAAAATTAAAAATAATGAGACATAGGTGTAAAATCCTATAGTTATTTACAACATATACATAAGCATTTAATGGCACATGATCTTAATATCTTATTTGATGATTTGAAAAAAAATCAAAACAAAATATAAGACTTACCTTTGAAAATTATTGTTAAAGCATTCCACTCTAAAAACTCATTTTTGTTACGTGTGACTATTCCTACTGTCTATTGTTAAAAGATGTCAAACCAGTACAAGATCCATTGTTGTTGTTTTTGTTTAGTGTTTAAGTTTTTAATTTAACTCACATGAAACATTGCAGGGCTTGTAAGACTTTTAAGGGCTAAAACAAAATTATTAATATTATTTTTTATGCAACCTCAGTGCTTATGCCTATCACTGAAAGATATTTTTTCCAATTGACGGGCACATTCTAACTGAAGTGGCAATAACACAATTTTCACATGACATGATACGATAGTCAAAATATCATAACCGTACTGTAGTTTTTCTGTCAAAACCTAGATTTTAAAATGCTTTGTGATGCAGAATATAGCCCCTAATGATAGATAACATGCATTTTAAAGGTTCCCAATTCATCAATTTTGTGACTCGAATTTTTCCCAATTCATTGATTTCGCGTCTCGTTTTTTTCCCAATTTAAAGATTTCACAACTCGAACAATTCCCAATTGTAGGGGTACAGGTACCTTTCCCCTTTGGGGAAAAAAAACGCTGGACATTGAAATGAACAGTTTTTATTTTTTCCCCAAATATGTCTCTTTCGGGCTCGATTTTCCCCTTTTACCCAGCGTCCAGCGTCTCCCCCTTTTTCTAAAAAAACCCCCCTGCTCATGGAGCTGCACATTTTGAGTGGTAAAAGGTCAAGGTCATCCTTCAAGGTCAGAGGTCAAATATATGTGGCCCAAATCGCTTATTTTATGAATACTTTTGCAATATTGAAGATAGCAAATTGATATTTGGCATGCATTTGTATCTCATGGAGCTGCACATTTTGAGTGGTGAAAGGTCAAGGTCATCCTTCAAGGTCAAATATATGGGTCAAAATTGCTCATGTAATGTCACTCCTGCAATATTGAAGCTAGCAATTTTATATTTGAAATGCGTGTGTATCTCAAGGAGCTGCACATGTTGAGTGGTGAAGGGTCAAGGTCAAGGCCATCCTTCAAGGTCAAACATCATATAGGGGGACATTGTGTTTCACAAACACATCTTGTTCCTGCTTATTAAAACAAGGGTATCAAAATAAGATTTCTAATTTGGGTTTAAGCTCTACAATATGAAATTATCATATACATTACAATTAGGGATGGGACCAAATATTCAAAAATCGGCCGAATATTCAAATCCAAAATTCATAATCGAATATTATATTTTTTATGTAATGGCACTTCCAAAAAAGTACATGTACAAAGTCGCAGTTTTGGTTTCCATTATAAGCCATTGCTTTGATAACAGCTGCCATCAATGAACGAGGTGATAACTGGCAAACAGGAGGGGGACCAATAGTCAATTTTCTCTCAACTCAGAGTTATGCAATATGTACACATTATTTTCTGACAATCAGTCAAATATGAAAGTCAATTTATGTGAAACATTAACGTTTATTGATAAACATTTAAAAATCTGTGTTTTTACAGTTTTTAAACCTCAGCGGTCAATTGTAAAAAAAGTGGTTAATATTAGCTGTAGTTACTTGATTAGCCTAGTTATTTTCATGGATATGTTACCACCATATAGCTGTATTTGTATAAACGATGGTTACTCCGTTATAACCTAAACTTCGAACTTTGTTAACTTACCACTGTAAAATTACCAACAACGCAATCCTGAAAATGACATCATTTTCGCGCAATTTGTCAGACGAACATTGTCCAATATAGCCTTTGACTCTGTCACAAAAAAAATAAGCGAACAATGGGCTTAAACCTTTAGTGACCGAGAGTTGGATGTTTTCAAGAACTTATTGAAAGAAAATCTTCATGAAATCAAAGCAAATATAAATGGTCACTCGTTACCCTAAGTAATGGACACCATGCTTGTTGTAGTCAGAAACTTGGTACAAGAAATTATTTAAAGCCCCATTAACACTCAAAATCAACGAATATTTCGTAAACTATTTCATAACATAAAGTTTACCCATAAAAAATCAGTGTTCCTTAAACCAATAGCCAAAATTCGAATGCTAGATGTGGTCTGGTAACATAGATTTAACAATATACAATGTTACCAGACCACATCTATTGTTGAAGTTTTGGCTATTTTAAGTTTCACTGATTTTTTTATGGGTACACTTTATTTTACGAAATAATTTACGAAATATTCGTTGATTTTGAGTGTTAATGGGACTTTAAAAGGATCTGTCTGGTTATGATGTTTACGCATTGAAACGCAAAACTCATTAATTGATCGTGATGATTAAACTATTTTGGTTAATTTACATTAGCGACACCGATTTAATTCGCATGGACTGAAGAATGGTGCAACGTAGGCTCACGTAGCAATAAAACAAAACGAACACATAAAGTTTAATATAGACAAGATTTATTATTGAATCCCGGGTAAATACAGTTTCATGCCATTGCAGTGCACATTTTGCAGCAATAAAACGAAAATTAAACATGCTTTTTACATAATCTCACGAAATTTATTATCGAGCAATTTTGAAGCAATAAAAGTGTGCGTTTTGCAACACTGTGTGTTGCAAAATAGATTCTATATTTGAAATATGAAATGAGTAACATACACAATAAATAATTCTTCGGAACGAAAACACTTGCATTGAGCATCAAATTAACTGCAGTTTGTATTTTAGAAGCTAATATGTATTTAATGTTCATGCCATTGAGCATTAAATATTGGGGACTTAAAATGATAACTACATTCATTTCAAGTTACCAAATTAAAGGGGCCTTTTCACAGATTTTGGCATATTTTGAAGTTTGTCATTAAATGCTTTATATTGATAAATGCAAACATTGGATCTAAGAAGCTCCAGTAAAAAATCAATAATAAAATTAAATAAAAGAAAAAAAAGGTAACCTCAGCAGAGCTCGAATCAGTGACCTCTGGAGTCCTGGAGTAAAAACCAATTAGACCGCTCGGCCATCCTAGCGAGTATAAATGACGGACGTATTTTATACTTTATATAAGTAATCTTCGTAGTTTCACAAAATTAAACAACAACAACAGAACTCTCCAAATTATTCAATCGTTTGGCGTTGCAACGCTTTATAATTTTCAGGTTTTTAAATCGTCAAAAAATGCATATAATGGCTCTATTAGACCATGGTAGCTGTTCAGTATTACTGTATCCTTACAAATATCATAACTAAAACGAAAATTTGCGAATCTGAAGCAATTTTTTTTCAATTTTGTCAATTTACCAAAACATGAAAAGATCCCTAAAATATACATACCATGACGAAAATTATGTTTCAGTTAAGCTTTATTTAATTTAATTCTCGCATAGTTGATAAGTCTACTTATTGTTTTATTCATTTAGCTTACCGTACCTTGTATAGCTTGCATAGCGATTTTTTGTGAACTTATAGAAGGTTTAAACTAATATCGGCACAAATTGTCTTATATCGGGACGCCGGGACAATCACCCAAATCGCGGTCCCGTCGAGATCTGGCATATATGTTTTAATTCCGCTATACATATATCAAATCAATGATCATCTAATCAGAATTTAATTTCTCAAATTTATACCAATTAAATCGTCGTGGTTCTTAATTCCAGAAAAAATAGCGAAACCAAAAGCATACATATGATTGATGGAAAGTAATCCAAATCAATTAGAAGTATTGTAATAAATTAGAATTACAGTAATGTGTTTTCCGGAAATATCTTATATCTTATGAAACTAAACAGTATTTATTTTAAAAGAAGAGCATACTAATCAATGATCTTAAAGGCACTATATTGAGGTGACGATCCGTAATTATTTACCGATTTTTAAATATATTTTCCTTATTTTATTTATAAAGGTTATCAAAAAACAATATATATATGCTATTGGACATTACCATAAAAATATGAGCAATACAATTTGTTTTGAGCTCAAAATACAGTGTCCTCCAAGTCAATCGTGTTTACAAACAATCAGTTTATTTACATCGCTGTCTAAATCATGCAGAGCGATTCCGGCCGATTTTCCGGCAACAAATTTTGATTGGTTGGCACAAGACATTGGATATCACGTGAGCAAGTCAAAGGTAAAGAGGCCAGACATTCAAAACAAAAATGTCGTCAATTGCAAAGAGAAAGCGTACAATATCGATAGAAGAAAAATCAAAACGCAAAAAGGATGCGAAAACATCGTATAATCTTGGCAGTATCACTATTGGAAGTGAAGTTGTAAGGTGGAGAGACTTTCAAAGGCAGCACAAATTTCGATCGAACGAGGAAACCGCCCGTTTTCTTTTAGATCAGTGAGTAGCCTACGAGTACGAGTACGAATAAAAATAGTGTTGTTTACTTTTCTATTATTCTTGTTTAAGGTGAAGAAATGTTATTTCCATGTATTTGTACGTATATATTACAAATTATTTGATAGTTTGAATATATACAGCGAACAAAGAATAACGATGATAATCTTCCAAACCATTTTGTTGCATACTGTGTGCAATTTTCATTTATTCTATACAACATGTGTTGCATGAATTTTCATGTTTGTCACATTGTTTGTTAGCTCACCTGAGCGATAGCTCAGGATGAGCTATTGTGATCACTCAGCGTCCGGCCGTCCGTCCGTCTGTCTGTAAACAATTTGTAAACATCTTCTTCTACTAAACCATTGAGCCAATTTCAACTAAATTTCATGTGGAGCATGCCTAGGTCATGGGACAAAAGAATTGTTAAAAAAAATTTGATCACATAACCAAGATGGCTGCCATGACCATATATGGTAAAAACCTTAAAAAATCTTCTTGTCAGAAACCGCTCATCAGATTTTCAAAATTTTTCACAGGGATGACCTTTCAAGGCTTCCCTGAATAAGTTGTTCAAAGAAATTTGATTCGTCAAAAAACATGGCCGCAGGAGCTCGTTCAACTTTGCATGTTTATTTGTTTTTGCCTATTTTGTGAAAACTTTCAAAAATCTTCCACATTTTTTAACCGATCCTTTCCAAATTTAAACAGTGTCTTTATATCAATGAGGACACGAACCCTACAAAAAATGAGCATTATTGGTCCATGAAGTACAGAATTACCTCCCCTTGAATTGAGAAAATGGTGTTTATGCAATAAAGTCCAAATTTTTCATCCAATTCTTTCCAAACTTGTAAGGATTTAGCATGGTTCAAACAAGGGAAACAACTACGGTTAATGCATGTTCTTTTTATTACAGATTTGCCTCCCTTTAATTCATTCAAAATCTCATTTTACAGCAGAGATTCCAAATCTGACCTGTAAATGAGCCCCATATTTACTGCCAGTGCTAGGTTACCTTTTCCCATTTGATCATTCTTATGTATTGGTCTTGTAATGCTGCTACTGCTTCTGCTACTGCTACTGCTACTACTACTACTACTACTACTACTACTACTACTACTACTACTACTACTACTACTACTACTACTTCTACTACTACTACTACTACTACTACTTCTACTACTACTACCACTACTACTACTACTACTACTACTACTACTACTACTACTACTACTACTACTACTACTACTTCTACTACTACTACTAGTACTACTACTACTAGTACTACTACTACTAGTACTACTACTACTAGTACTACTACTACCACCATTACCACAACCACCACCACCACCACCACCACCACCACCACCCAGGCTTTTTCCGCCCCATGCCACGGGTCCGAAATTCGGCCCCATTCCCAATGCAAATCTGGTCGTTTTTTTCCCAATTGAAAAAAAAAATTCCCAATTCCAAAAAAAAAAATAAAAAAAAAAATTTTTTTTTTTTTTTTTTACCTTATAATATATAAGTTAACCTGATCCACTGTAGAAAATAGAAAGTGTTGCATAATTTAAGAATCTGTTGCCTTGAATTTGTTTTAAAGACTGTAAGATATGTTATTATTATTTAAGACTTTCCTTATTTTCCTCAAAATCCGGCGCTTCGCACGATTTTTTTCACCTCAAAAAAGGCCAGGCCTTTTCCCCAAATTCAGATTAAAAAACCTGCAGTTATCTCACATGTTCATAATACTTTGTAAAATTTTAATAATAAGTTATCAAAATAGTCGTTATTTATCAGTTAACGCCTTCTTTGAAATATAAGAAAAACTATTTACATGCGATAATTTTTCCCAATTGAGCCAATTTTGCGAATAATTTTTTTCCCAAAATGGGGGTTTTCACGACGCGAAATTCCCAAAATTCCAGTGTGGCGTTTTCCCAAAATGGAGCGGAAAAAGCCTGCCACCACCACCACGTCTACTATTACTACTTCTACTACTACTACTACTACTACCACTACTACTACTACTACTACCACTATTACTACTACTACTTCTACTACTACTACTACTACTTCTACTACTACTACTACTACTACTACTACTACTACAACTACTATTACTACTACTACTACTACTACTACTACTACTACTACTACTACTACTACTACTACTACTTCTACTACTACTTCTACACCACCACCACCACCACCACCACCACCACCATTCACAGTGACAAAAAACGTATTCACACAATGGCTGCTACTACAACTTATAGCCCATATAGGGGGGCATGCATGTTTTACAAACAGCCCTTGTTTCTATGGGATTTTAACCACAACTGTTCATGTTTATCTCCGACATATTTTTTAAGGTCACCTGTCATGAAGTGACACGGTGAGCTTATGTGATCGTGTGATGTCCGGTGTCCGTTGTGCGTGCCTGCGTGTGTCCGTGCGTCCGTCCGTCAACAATTTGTTTGTGTAGACAGTAGAGGTCACAGTTTGCATCCAATCTTGATGAAATTTGGTCAAAATGTTTATCTTGATGAAATCCGGTTTGGGATTGTAATTGGGTCATCTGGGTTCAAAAACAAGGTCACTAGGTCAAATAATAGAACAACCTTCTGTAGACAATAGAGGTCACAATTTTCATCCAATCTTTATGAAATTTGGTCAGAATGTTTATCTTGATGAAATCTGGGTTGGGATTTTATTTGGGTCATCTGGGGTCAAAAACTAGGTCACTAGGTCAAATAATAGAAAAACCTTGTGTAGACATTAGAGATCACAGTTTTCATCCAACCTTTATGAAATTTGGTCAGAATTCTTGATGAAATCTGGGTGGGATTGTATTTGGGTCACCTGGGGTAAAATCTAGGTCAAATAAATAGAAAAACCTTGTGTTGACAATAGAGGTCACAGTTTTTTCATCCAATATTTATGAACTGTGTTCAGAATGTTTTTCTTGATGAAATCTGGATTGGGATTGTATTTGGGTCATCTAGAGTCAGGAACTAGGTCACTAGGTCAAATCATAGAAAAACATTGTGTAGACAATAGAGGTCATTGTTTTCATCTGATCTTAATGAGTCAGGTGAGTGATTCAGGGCCATCATGGCCCTCTTGTTTTCAGTATTTCCAGCTGTGGGAAGAAAGTAGAACAGAAAGCTACAACAAGCACTCCATTCAAAACAAGACTATCTGTTTTTGAACCTCCAGTATCTGGAATATCTTCCATTTCCAGTGAAGCAGAGAGGCAAGATAAAACTTACTTAGATTGCTTATCAATTTTAACCCTTTGCATGCTGGGAAATTTGTCGTCTGCTAAAATGTCGTCTGGTGAATTTCTTAAATTAGCATTTTCTTCGATTTTTTTTCAAAGAAAACTATCAGAATAGCAAATAGTTTGCATCCAGATGAGACGCCACGTTCTGTGGCGTCTCATCTGGATCCAAACTGTTTGCAAAGGCCTTCAGAATTCGGTTCCCGCACTGAAAGAGTCAATTTCCTTGTGAATGTTTGATTGAACAAAAAAGCTTGTGCGTCAAATCAAGCAGAATAATAAATCATTATTTTTGTTTAACGGTTAAATTTGTTTTTGTTACAGTACATCTCTTTTCTTGTTTTAATTATTTAGATTTTTAAAAATTAATATTTCATTGATTTTCTTTATTTTGGGAATGGAGCCCGGGCCTATTGAATTGGGAATTTTTTTCCTGACTTGGGAAATCATGTGCGTTTTTGATACATTATAAATTTTCATATAATTTCCATCTACAATTCAAATGTTTGTTATTATGCCCCCCTTCCAAGAAGAGGGGGTATATTACTTTGCTCATGTTGGTCTGTCGGTTTGTCGGTCGGTCCACCAGGTGGTTTCCGGATGATTACTCGAGAACGCTTATGCCTAGGATGATGAAACTTCATAGGAACATTGATCATGACTCGCAGATGACCCCTATTGATTTTGAGGTCACTAGGTCAAAGGTCAAGGTGACCCGAAATAGTAAAATGGTTTCCGGATGATAACTCAAGAATGCTTATGCCTAGGATCATGAAACTTGATAGGTAGATTGATCAGGACTCGCAGATGACCCCTATTGATTTTCAGGTCACTAGGTCAAAGGTCAAGGTCACGGTGACCCGAAATAGATAAATGGTTTCCGGATGATAACTCAAGAACGCTTATGCCTAGAATCATGAAACTTCATAGGTACATTGATCATGACTCGCAGATGACCCCTATTGATTTTGATGTCACAAGGTCAAAGGTTAAGGTCATGGTGACCTGAAATAGTAACATGGTTTCCGGATGATAACTCAAGAATGCTTATGCTTAGGATCATGAAACTTCATAGGTACATTGATCATGACTCGCAGATGACCCCTAGCGATTTTCAGGTCACTAGGTCAAAGGTCAAGGTCACAGTGACAAAAAGCATATTCACACAATGGCTGTCACTACAACGTAGAGCCCATATTGAGGGCATGCATGTTTTACAAACAGCCGTTGTTTTGCAATTGTATCAGCCAGAATTCAATAAAAAAATGCTCAAAATCAACTCCATATTGGGAATTGTTTACTTCTATGTGGGAAAAATATCTTCTTTTTGGCATTGGGAATGGGGCCCCTTTTCTGTCCCTATATAAGCCGGAAAAAAAACACAAAGTATTTGGATTTTTTTAATTATTAAGATAATAAAATAATCAAAAGTTATTTGAAGCTGAAAAGTATACCTTTTAAAGTTTACACTTGTAATATAGGAAAATAACTGGACATTAAATGTATTTAAAAAAATAATTATTTCAGTGTAACTACCATAACTGCCACAGAAGGCAAAAGCTCCTCAGATGATCAGACCACAATGACAGCACCTGGACCTGACATCAGTCATGCCGGTGGTACAGAGGTGGCAGCAACTTGTACCACGGTTCCTTCAGTGCGGAAAAAGGGACATGGAATATTATCCAACCCAAAGTTTGCCTCATTCACAGAGCCTTTCAAGTATGCAAAATGTTATACAGTAAATCATTGTTAAAAAAAGTGCTTTTGTGCACAATTATCATAGATAAAAGTTGTTCTTCAAAATGTGTTGCATACCTTATTCGCCTCTGTTTTTTTTCAAGAAGGCTTGTTACCAGTAACTGGTACTGTATCATGATTATAAATAATTCTACATATACCAGCTTTCTCAATGAAATGTTAACACATGGTTATCAGAACTGTAATTCAGTTCATTAGGTTGGATTCATCAACTCGAAATTAATTAAACAAACATACATTTTGATTTGAATATACGAACAGTGACAGAAAACAAAATTGGAGTCTTATTAACAGCCTGTCCATGGATGTCACAAATATTGAGGACGAGGATGAAGATGAAGACGACTCTGACTATGAACCTAGTTTCAGCTTTGAAGCTGTCTTGTAAGTTCTAACAGTTTAGTTTTTGCTGAATATCATATATTGTAGGGAGTGATACAATATGTTATATTTAAACAGCCTTTTATAGGCACACTTAATTAAAACTAAGTGACACATAACATAAAAAACTGTTTATTGCTTAATATTAACATGTTTAATTACGCTTCTCTGTTGAATAGTTAAATATATTTGCGGAGTACACATATTCAAATCATAAAGCTATTTAGGAGTCAAAATAATACATAAATTGTACAATTTAACCCTCTAATTACCTGTTTAATATATAATCCTTTCATTAATTATTTTTTATGCTGCATTATGAATTTACAGAGTTGTTTGAAGTGAAAGCAGTGCTTCCTAGTTGGCAGACACTTTTCTCAATCAATGTTTAAAATGATATAGACAAACGTTAAAAATAATAAATGAGATTGTGAGATTTTGAAAACAAATGTATAATAAAGGGAATGTATTTGCCTAATTCAATATTTAGTAAATCCTTAAACATTACATATTTTACAAATATATACAAACATGTATAATATGGTAGTAATCTTATAGGCTTTTCCTGCAGAACTTTAGTTCCAGATTCGATAAAATGATAAATTAATTTTTAGGTCTAATGCCGATTTTTTTCAGACCAGATGATGTTAACCAAAACTATGAGGAAGCAGCATTTGAAGAAGAGGCATTTGGAAAAGATGGTTGTGATGATGATGCTGATGCAGAAGAAGAGTCTGCTGATGATGACCCTTGTCCTGGCATTCAAAGGCTAAAGACTGAGGCAGACAGTGTGCACTTGATAGGTTCCGCTGTCTGTTTTGCATATGTCTCGGCAATCTTGTCTCTTACCCGTATTAAAGTGATGTCCTGTTCATTGACAGGATGCACAGATCCAACCAATATCTGTGTCACAGATTATTTCATTGGATCAGCGTTGTATCTCAAATGGGTAATATAAAAATCAATCATGCATTAAAGAAGGATTACAGATATAAAAGGAAAAAAGTCATTGCTAACTACATGTTGTAAATTTATTACAACCTTCAGAGCTATATGCATCTGTACAGCAAAAAGTGAGTCCCTGTAACTATTCAGAAATCAGACTTGTTATGCCCCCCTTCAAATAAGAAGGGGTGTATTGTTTTGCACATGTTTGTCCGTTATTTGGTCTGCCCACCAAATGGTTTCCGGATGATAACTCAAGAACGCTTAGGCCTATGATCATGAAACTTCATAGGAACATTGATCATGGCTGGCATATGACCCCTATTGATGTTCAGTTCACTAGGTCAAAGGTAAAGGTCACAGTGCCTCGAAACAGTAAAATGGTTTCCGGATGATAGCTCAAGAACGCGTAGTCCTAGAATCATGAAACTTCATAGGCACATTGATTATGAACTGGCAGATGACCCCTATTGATTTTCAGGTCACTTGGTCAAAGGTCAAGGTGACCTGGAGCAGTAAAATGGTTTCTAACATTCACACAATTGCTGCCACTACAACTGACAGCCCATTTGGGGGCATGGGTGTTTTACTAACAGCCCTTGTCATTAATCTATAACTGTAGCTGAATATAGACTGCATCTCCTCAGAAATGTTCCTTTAATGTGCAATGTCTTTAACACCAGATGTGTAATTTTGTGTTATAATGTAATGACAATTTTTCTCAGGTGTGTGGCGGTAGCCATATACTAAACCGCTGGTGTGCTCAGCCTGTGTTGAACCGGAGGCTACATGGTGGGGACCTGATGTTTGCACTATCATCCTTAACATCCGGTTATAACTTTGGAAAGCTTGCTTTATGGGCTAAGCATATGAACTTTAAAATAATGTCCAGCACATCATTTCACAAAATACAGCGCACATACCTGATTTCTACTGTAGACTAATATTGGGAGAAGCAGCAGAGAGAGGTGCTAAGCAGCTTTGAAGGCCACAAGTTGATTGTAATGGATAAGAAAGTTGATTATCATGGGTTAAAATTAGCGCTTTGATGTGTTTCTCCCCTGTTCAGAGGAAGGGCAAATTAACTAATAGGATATCAGCGTTTAGTTTTCATGGTATCTTTTCACTTATGAACTTAACTTTCATTAAATGTATTTTATATTATTCACAACATTTGCATTGTTTTGGCGTTTCTTGAAATTTAAGAATGCTGAAAATTTTAAGTGTTTGATCATTGATAACATTATTGTATATTCTATTTGAAATTTTTAAGGTTTTTGTGTTGATAAATTATATATTGTGGAATAACATCAGTACAACATTTTTAGCTCATCTATTTTTTGTAAAAAAATTATGAGCTATTGTCATCACCTTGGCGTCGGCGTCGGCGTCCAGTTAAGTTTTGCGTTTAGGTCCACTTTTCTCAGAAAGTATAAATGCTATTGCATTCAAACTTGGTACACTTACTTACTATCATGAGGGGACTGGGCAGGCAAAGTAAGATAACTCTGGCGTGCATTTTGACTGAATTATGTGCCCTTTTTATACTTAGAAAATTGAAAATTTTGGTTAAGTTTTACGTTTAGGTCCATTTTTTTTCAGAAAGTATCAATGCTATTGCATTCAAACTTGGTACACTTACTTACTATCATGAGGGGACTGGGCAGGCAAAGTAAGATAACTCTGGCGTGCATTTTGACAGAATTATGTGCCCTTTTTATACTTAGAAAATTGAAAATTTGGTTATGTTTTGTGTTTAGGTCCACTTTATTCCTACAGTATCAAAGCTATTGCTTTCATACTTGCAACACTTATTAACTATCGTAAGGGGACTGTGCAGGCAAAGTAATGTAACTCTGACTGGCATTTGGACGGAATTATGGGCCCTTTATACTTAGAAAATTGAAAGTTTGGTTAAGTTTTGTGTTTTGGTCCACTTTACCCCTAAAGTATAATAGATATTGCTTTCATACTTGGAACACTCGCAAACTATCATAAGGGTACAGTAAAATGACAAGTTGCATAACTCTGGATGTCATTTTTACGGAATTATGGCCCTTTTTTGACTTAGTAACTTTTAATATATGGTTAAATTTTGTGTTTCGATCCACTTTGCTTCTTAAGTATCGAGGCTATTGCTTTCAAACTTCAAATACTTTCATGCTATCATGAAGTTACTGTACCTGGCAAGTTGAATTTTACCTTGACCTTTGAATGACCTTGACTCTCAATGTCAAATTATAAAATTTTGCTAAAATTGCCATAACTTCTTTATTTATGATTAGATTTGATTGATACTTTTACAAAACTACTCTTACCTGACATACCACAATAGACTCCACCCAAACCATCGCCCGTGCACCCCCCTTTCCCCCCCCCCTATTTTTTTTTTTTTTTTTTTTTTAAGATCATCTCACAAATGACCACACCCTCACACTATACCCCCCCCCCACCCCACCCCCTCCCCAATTTTTTTTTTAAACGGTTAAAAAACAAAACTATTTATTTTGATTATTTTATGTTTGAAATACCGTCCAACCATCGCACCCAAGAATCCCCCCCAACCCCCCTCCCCCCACCCGAATCCCCCCCCCCCCCTATATATATATATATATTTTTTTTTTTAAATCATCTCACAAATTACCATCACACCCTCACACTATACTCCCCCCCCCCACCTCACCCCCCCCCAATTTTTTTGTTGAAACGGTTGAAAAACACAAATATTTATTTTTATTATTTTATGTTTGAAATACCGTCCAACCATCGCACCCAAGAATCCCCATTCCCCCCACCCCCCACCCCCCGATTTTTTTTTTTCCTTTTTTTCGCATTTTTGGAAGATAATGTAATAAATGTCCATACCCCCACACAATGCACCCCTCTTCACTCCACCCCTCCCTCCTTTGTGATTGAAAATGAGAGTCCCTTCACCTTTAAAAAGAAAATAGATGAGCGGTCTGCACCCGCAAGGCGGTGCTCTTGTTTTAATTTAGGAGACGGACGGAATGATTCTCCAGGCCATTCTGCTCAGTATTGTTCATACACCATGATGGAATATGACAGCAAAAAAATTTTAACCTTAAGAACACTGGACAAAAGATCAACGGACCGAAAATCAACCAACATGGAGAAAGTTGGATTCGAACAGGCTCTCCAGGAATTGACTGACAATAACATTGCAGTTGAGGAAGTTGTGACAGATGCCCATCTAGGAATCGGCTCAATTATGAGTAAGTGTATCACTGAATAGAGTTGTCAAAAAGTTTTCACCTTTTTCGCTATGGAAAGGCGATACATGTATCATGTGCCAAACTTCTCAACACAATTTCAACAGCTTAAAAAATAATGCACTTGATTTGTGTTTTAATGTCATAAATACTGACCTGTTATCTTATGCTTATACTTTCCAAGGGGAAATAACTCATCGGAAATTTTAACTGGGAATCCACCACCTCAATACCGTAATACAGGCCAGGTTAAACATAGTGCAATGCAACCTAGCCAAAAATCGGGAACCAACCCTCGATATTCTTTCCGGATCAACCAGGTGTATACGTGTCTTTTACGGCTCTGAATTAAAATATTTTTTTCACTTGGTTGATTGGGATTTTGAATAGATAAATTGTGTTATTTATCTTTTTATTTCTCATTTGGATTAATTTGTGTGGATTTAATGGATTTTGTTTCATTTGTAAAAGGTAAGCCATGCTTGTTTTTATCGAACAATGGTTTATTTCTACCATTCTTGGTGTTTTCAGGCGCGAACGACCACGTGCAAAACGATCTCTTCTAATACATTGCTAGAACGTGCAAAGCATGTTCTTCTAATGTGTTACGAGATCGTGCAAAGCGTGTTTTTCTATTGACAGATTGTTTATCATTTGCCATTGTGTGCAATCATGATTTTAACGTTCCGTATGACAATCTAATTGATCGTCATTTTTTTTTCATCTGTTTTGAATTAAACTTTTGTTTAATTTATGATCTACAGCAGTATTATTATAATTTTCATTATGGTAAAATAATGATATTATGTGCCGTATGATAATCTGGTCTGTGACCAGTTTATGGTTGAATATGCTTTGCTCTTGTTTTTCATATATTCGACTACATGATGGTCGCAGAAACAAGAGTGGATAAATACCCGGTGACTTCGCAGATCATGGATGATAGTTGCAGTATCAGTAACCGGGTATCGGGCACGATCGCGACCGTACTATGCTAAGTCTCTTAGACAGTCGGTCAACATCAGACCATATGGCGACTCCCGTCAGCCGGTCTTTGCCCGATGGCATTGGTCAAGGACATCGACCAATGCCGGACCATTTGGCATCCCCCATACGGTCATTATCCGGTGACAACACTGGTCATGATATGACCGGTACGTCACCGGGGACGTTGATCACGGAGCTTTGATTGACGTCTGACCCACCGGTCCGGTCATTGATCACCGGTCATGTCACCGGTCCGGTCATTGATCACCGGTCATGTCACTGGTCCCGTCCGGTCCGGTCATCGATCACCGGTCTGGTCCGGTCACCGATCATGTCACCGGTCCGGTCATGTCACCGATCCGGTCATTGATTACCTGTCCGGTCACCGGTCAACAGTCATCAGTTAGGCCTGCCACCGATAACACCAGTCACCGGTCAAGAAGAAGAACTCGGTCTTCTTCATTGAATTATTCTCCTATTCGTCATCGAATACATCGTCTTCATCAAGGATTAGACATCGGACACGCTCTTCTTTGTCGAGCAGTTCTCATCGTGGCGGCTCTCGTAAGCGATCACGTCGTCACTAACGGAGACGTTATTCTAGAAGATCTCGGTCTCATCGCAGCCGATCCACATCTCGACAGCGCAGCCGATCCAGATCTCGACATCGCAGGAAACGAGGACGTCGTCAACCTTCACGTAGACATCAGCGGACTTCATTGAGCACAACAGGATATTTATCGAACATACCTCTCCTTCATTGAGCAGTTCTCGGCGTTGATACGCTCGTTAGCGATCACGTCAATGCTCACGGAGACAATATTGTAGAAGACAATATTTCCAGCATAGCCGAACAATATTTCGGCATCGCAGTTATATGGATGTCGCCACTTCTCACGTAGGCATTAATGAACCTTCTGGTCATATCCACGTCAGGGCCCTCAATCTATCAAATCTGTCGCCGAATTTCGGTGGCAGTCCCCCACCTGAAAAGTATACTTTTTTCCCCTTTTTTGGGGAAAAATTCCCCCTAAAAAAAAAAAAAAATAATAATTTTTGTTTTTTTGTTTTTTTTTTAATAGAAAGATGTGTCTCATGCTTATTATATCTCAATTCTATTTCAATGTAATCTTTCAAACATACTTTATTATGAAAAATGCAATGAATATAGTGCAACCATGTACAAATGTAATAATGAGAGATTAATGAAAAAAATCCCCCAAAAAGGGAAACGCCGCGAAAATTCCCCCTCCTAAGGGCTGCGGACCCCTTCCCCCAAAGTAGTGTGAGGGCCCTGCACATTCTCCATTTTATTCCTTTAGGAATATCATGTCTCCATTCCACATCTGATGGTTTTTCTTATGGCATCCACACATGTTGCAGTCACCGAGCCGTAGTTGTATACGAAAACTAGTTCGTTTAACTTTCAGGCTTCGGGATAAGCTGTTCTTTTCTCCACTACGACTACATGGACACTTATGCCTATTAATACTGATAATCTACCGTTGTTTTCCGGTTAACATTATCAGATGACTTAGTGGATGGTCATTCTTCTGCACCAGATATTTCCATTCTGACGCAGTTATATTATACTGGTCCCGATCAGCCGGACATTGGCCAACATTCATCGGTCGTATCACCAATCACTGATCACCGGTCAGAATAAGTGATGTCTCATCGCCATCGGATTGGATTCTTGGCACGATCTTCTTTTCCGAGCAGTGCTTGACATTGATATCAGACCATATGGATTCCACCATTTTTTGGTCTTTAACTGGTAACGTCACCGGTCATATTATGACTGGTCCGTTCACCTGGCTACAGTTACCGGTCATTGACCGGTCCGGTTCGGTCACCAGTTACCAATTACCGGTATTCCACTGTGTTTTCATCGGTCAATTTTTAGTATCATGGGTATCGTCTACATTACCTAGTTGTATACCCCTGGCTATGATTGTATTGAATACTATATTTTATGGATTCAACAATCTACAGGACTTTTTGTGCTTTTCAATACTGATGTTCTACTGGCGACCGTTACCAAATCATGCTATATCTGTTATTTGTACTTCTATCTCAACCGGCTACATGCAGATTACTGGTCTTGCAGATAGATCGGCTGAAGTGGGCTCGGAGACTAGCATTGAGGTCGAACATTACTATTTGACCCCTATTAATTTATGTTTGAGACCCGAAGGATGAATTGTTTAACCGCCTTTACCTGTCGGCTACAGACTTTGCAGTCAGTGTCACAGAACAGTTGGGACACATTAATGACGCTAGCAGGATTAGCAAGACGACATTTGTATCGACTTCTGCTTTTCTATTGCTCCTACGGCAGTGCATATTTTCAAGCTACTGGAATCAACAAGAGTTCTGATACATGGATTTCCTTTCAGATTGACCGCATAGCGGCTACAGTCTTGTAGATGGCTTAGGACCTATTGAACTCAGATCTTTGATCCTAAGATCTGGAGGGACCTCATCTTGAAGTTATTCTTCTATTACACTTCTGGCCATAACAGGCCGTCTTCCTATAACTGGTCGTATTCCTTTCGGAATTCGTTCCAGTTAGGAGTCTTGAAGTAAATGGATTAATTAAGTCAGAATTTAAGACTTCCATGCATTCTACCAGCAAGCGTGGACCCCCTTAAGGTTACTCCTAGGGTTTTCACCTTTTTCTGCCATCACACCTCTGATTCCGGAGGTACCACTGTCAATCATATTTCCGTACTTCGCAAATCGATTACTTCACGACCTGTATTATCCAGGATTTTAAAGGCGCCTGTTATTGGTTCAAGAAGAGGCTATATTCTGTAGATAGGTCATAAACCTATAAGTGTTTAACACTGTCCTATTCTACCAATTTTCAAGTGTGTTTGGAGTGGGAAAGTTCGGCTTGCCGTGGTTTCTTTGCCCACCCATCCTTGACAAATGGTTCCGGTCACTGGTCGGTATAAGCCGCTCGGTCACCGGTCCTTCTACTGATACGTCTTTTCTTACATCCGTTTCAGCTTTATTTTTAAGTTAATTGTATTAATCTCGGGATTATTCAATGACACAGATTTCCATCTTTTTGTCATTATTTACCACTATTCAGTAGTGTATAGACTAGAAGATTATCTTGGCAAGAATATAGTTTATTCTACCACAACCTTCCTTACATCTTATACAGATGTGAGCAGAGAAGGTTATGGACGATCACATAGAACAACGTATCTTGATTTTCTCAATTATGTGGTATCCTAATGAATATCACCTGCACAACTACATCTTGAAAAGCGAAAATTCTTTTTAGCTGTTTTTCATTTACAACACATTTTCACGATTCCTTTGTGATGGTTTCAACTATCACACATCGGTCGTGGTTTACTTACAGACACGGAGGTGATCATATTATCACTCCTTGTAACTGGAAATCAGGAACTTATTCGTTCTTTGCAAGAACAACAAATTTTCTCTATCGTCTTACTCATACCAGGTCGTCTCAACGCCCTGTTGGACGTTTTGTCCTGAAGTTCTTTCTTTCGAATTATTTTTCCGTTGGGTTCAAATAATGTAATTGCGCATGCACGGCAGTGAAGTTGCATGGTGTACATAGTATATCAAAGAATGTTGTTTATCATCAAACGCTAGTAATTAGCGTTATGCGATCGTATATCGCAGTATATACCAGTATGCTGAACAACGTCAATAATGCAGTTCACAGAAATCGATCCAGCAGGGTGTGGGATTGTTATACATTTGTGCCCCACGTTGGGTGCCAATATCTTGCCTTCTTGGTGAGTTTTTGCAATAACTGAGTTTTTGCCATAATTTCATGCAATATACTTAATGAACCATGGGATTATGGTTCTACGACCTTTTAAGTCTCCTGTACAATTATTGTCAGGAAACTTCTTCACAGGTCAAATATCATATCTCAGAGAGACATATTTTTACTGATCCAAACATGTGCCACTACATGTCTGGCCATTAATAACTTTTAGTTATCTCTACAGAAGAACGTTTTTCTGTTAGAGTTTCAATCCTTGTTACTTGTGCAAGGATAATTCCATCAGAACTGTAAAAAGGTTCTATGGAAATTCATTTTTGACTGGGTATTCGAGAGCATAGTTATTACCTTAATCACTCTGCTAGATACATAGAGGTTTTTCTCATCTTTTTCTTGATGATAAGAAATTTGTTCTTTTCTTCATCAAAGGATAGAGATTATGCTTTCGTATACCTTGTTTTGTGTAAGTCATCGCAACTCTGTGCTGTCTTACCTACCGTAAAAATGCAGTCATAAGTCTACCCGGCTCATAAGTCGGGGGGTATACTTTGGTACCAAAATTGGAGATTTTGAGTATGTTAGCTTCATAAGTCGAGTCAGAAATTTTCTGTTTACGAATTTCATAAACAGACGCCATTTTAAATGTACATGAAGTTGCGGTAGTATTCTATACATTGCACATGACGTCACTGTGGAACTGTTGAACGTGGGCAAAGCCAACACATGTATTCTAAATTTCGTTTAATATATTCAATACGATTTATTGTGGAAATGGAAAATAATATTTTTCAATATAGACGAGCAAAGCATAGGTCCACTCACAATTGTGTCCTTATTCTTACGCCAATCACGCACTAGTTTCTCACTTATACCAAACTCACCTTCAGCAGCACTGTTGTTGTTTAAATTCTCCGCAAACTCTATCACACGTATTTTACATGCATTGTCATAAGCCTGGCGTTTGCGTTTGCCAGGCATTTTCAAAGATTTATCCAGTTGTGTTTTTGTTTATCTAATTAATAAATGGTTTCACTCAATAATCTACGCTAGTAATTATCCACAAACTATTTTCAGCTTTTAATCCGATGAAACAATATTATCACTGTAATCCAATCTTTGTACTTTTAATCTGACTGTCAAAACAATTGATTAGTGTCTCGGTAAAACGTGTTTTTATAACAATGATTGACATACCCAAGAGACCGCTAACTCCACCTTTTTCTCTGAAACAGTTTCAAAGGCGGAGCTATACACGTGCTCAAACATAATGGGACGATTGCAAGCGAGTTACAAACACGCGATTGGTTAAGCATATCGCTTCTCCAAACAAAGGAATCCAATTTAGTCGGCGAGAAAGGTGTTCTTTATGGCTTCTTGACAGGAAACGGCTTTCTTTTGATGACGTCAAACTGTCGATTCACACATAATGCGAATTTTCGCGAGACTTTAAATGATGTCCTTGATTCTTTGTTTACATTAACAGTAAAAAAACAACACCTGCTTACATGAAGACTTTGGATTAAATTATCAAAATAAAAAGAAGAGTAACTGCAAACTGTGATTATATTAATTGGTAAGTATCAGTAAAAATACGACGTTTTGTTAGTCGTAATCCAACGATTTTTTTTTTTATACAAAACAACAACTATTGCCGCGGAGATCAATCTTCATCGAATTTCATTATTTTTTTCATGGAATTTCATTATTTTTTTCATGGACCACTTCATAAGTCGATACCGGTTTTTTAATCAAATTTTGGAGGTAAAAATTTTTACGGTATTTTGGAACTGATCCAAACTATGGAACGTCAACACTATGTTTTTCATTCCTTTACCTTCTTAAGCGGTTTTGACTTGTGTTACATGTTGGGATGCTTAATGAGCTCCCTATAAGCCTTTTTCATCAGGCTTATAAACAGTTCCAATATAATTGTAAGATGGTTTTCCTTCTTATTTAGCTTTTACCATTCGGAGAAGTGAAATTCATGCTTTTTCTGTTGAATACGACCAATTCCAGTTGGATCTATTGTAGTTTTCACTTTGTTGTGTCAGCCAGGATTCCTTGCTTAATATCGAGTCCTCTATATGGCTTCTACCTTCAAGTTTCCAAGTTTTTCTTAAACTGGTAGTCATGAAGATGAGGATAAACTTCTTTGGGCAATCAGGGCTTTGAAGTTCTATCTCAGCAGTGTTAGTCGGAAGTCCATTCGAGGTTCTCAAAAGACACTCTTCATTTCCCCCAAAAGGGGGGGGGAGATGTGTCTGCGGCTTCTATTTCTCGGGATTAGACCTCGACTAAGGAAAGTTACTCTTATCCTATCTAAGGATTCATTCCTTTTTAGGATCTGACCGCGTGAATTAAGAGCTCTGTCTGTTTTGTGGGCATATATTAATCACACCCCACTTTTTGACGTGCTCTAAGCTGTTTACTGGAGGAATCCGACCACCTTTGTCATCTTTTTATCTTCGTTTTCTGAAGTGCCAACAATACAGTTTGTATATGTTTGGGCTTGTTGTGGTTTCACTAACGGTAGTGTCTTCTTTACGACATAGACATATTACTCTGTCCGAGAAGTCATAATTAATACCGTTTTAACGAAGATTACTTGATATCATTAGCTGATAACCCTGTTTATGGGTTCTACTGTGTTGGGAAAATATATACGAACCTTCCCACCGCAGCTGCAAAATCAGCATAAGATAACAGGTCAGTATTTATGACATTAAAACAATTTTTTAAAATAAAATTCATTTTAATTATTAAATACTTATCTGTTATCGGTAAGTCCCACCTCCCACCCCGCTATTCGATTTATATTTTTGTATATATATTGAAAGAATATTGAGGGTTGGTTACCGATTTTTGGCTAGGTTGCATTGCACTATGTTTAACCTGGCCTGTATTACGGTATTGACGTGGCGGATTCCCAGTTGAAATTCCGGATGAGTTATTTCCCCTTGGAAAGTATAAGCATAAGATAACAGGTAAGTATTTAATAATTAAAATGAATTTTATTTAAAAAAATTGTTTTTATGCACCCCCCCCCCCCCTCGAAGAAGAGGGGGTATATTGTTTTGCACATGTCGGTCAGTCCGTCGGTAGGTTCGTCCACCAGATGGTTTCTGGATGATAACTCCAGATCGCGTAGGCCTAGGATCATGAACCTTCATAGGTACATTGATCATGACTGGCAGATGACCCCTATTGATTTTCAGGTCACTAGGTCAAAAGTCAAGGTCAGAGTGACTCAAAACAGTAAAATTGTTTCCGGATGATAACTCAAGAATGCTTTGGCCTAGGATCATGAACCTTCATAGGTACATTGATCATGACTGGCAGATGACCCCTATTGATTTTCAGGTCACTAGGTCAAAAGTCAAGGTCACAGTGACTCAAAACAGTAAAATGGTTTCCGGATGATACCTCAAGGATGCTTATTATATGCTTATGTTTACTTTATTGCCTCAGTAAATAGGTATCCATATTACAGTTTATATTGTTGAAATGCATTGATACAATAGTACAAAAGGTGTAATGCATTAAACATTGTGTTGTGTGCTATAGTTATGCAACTTAATTGAAAGCCACTTTTATTTTTGACACTTGTTTTCTTTTGTAGATAAAAAGTACCCAGAAATCAAGCATTCACATTATATTTGGCATGCTGCCAAAAAACTTGCTAAACGTCTTGGAAAGGTAAAAAATCTAATTTACCTTTGTTTGCTTTCATTTTTATTATAGATCAAATATTTGAGAAACCGTAGACACAAGTAGAAATAAGACAACATGCGGTACTGGATTAACAATTTTATTCAAAATTATAGTGTAAATTTATTTGGAGTTTGAACTGACGTGTAATTAAATGTGTTTTTATTCTTTTGTGATTTTTAGATTGTGAAGAAGAAAGCAAACCAAATTTGAATACCATGGCTGAAGGACATTGTAAACCACTTCTGGTTTGCCTGCAGCAAGGCTGACTCCTATGAAGAATTTCTGGTATGTAATATTTTTGTGGGTGCTTTTTTGTCCATGTAGTGCATCTTGTCTAAGTGTCCTGTGAGTCTTTCACTATTCTCACTTATCTTCTCCTACACTTATGATGTTCATTCCCCCATCAAATTTTCATACCCCCCCCCCCCCCCCCCCCCTCCCCCCGAAGAGAAGGTGTATAATGTCGGTCGGTCTGTTAACTGTCAGTAGACCAGTTTGTTTCCGATATACAACTAGAAGACCCATATTTCAGTGGCTAATTCTCACTGGTGTAATAAGGTTTACTCGTTTGGTTAGTTTTGTTTAAAATAAAACTGAGTCAAGGCACTTTTTGGAGGCCTTGCTACATCAGTGTAACATTTTGTTCATATTTACATAATAAAGCAATAATCGGCGGAAATTATTATCTGATACTAAACTACAGTGACATCTCGTGTCATTAGAGATGTGTATGTTTCTGAAGAAGGTAAATTCAAAGCATATCAGTGACAATAAACATATTGATGTGTTATGCCATCAAAAGTTTCATATTAAATACCAATAAATCAGAATCTAGCTGGTACATTCTTATACTTGTTTTTATAAAAAGTCACCTTTGTTTTTTCTAGAGCATATGGAGGGGAGTTTTACATCACATCACAAACAAGCACGAATGGATCCTGTCTCAAGGAACTGGAATAAATGGTTGTCTTCATGATCCTTTATATGAAAACGAAGTGCGTGAAAAACACTGGCTTTCAACTTCAGACCATGCAAGAGTTTTACAAGACCTGAGTGCTGTGATCCTGGACAAGAGATTCTTGAGCAAAGTGTCATATTACCTGAATTACAGGTAATTTGTTTATGTTTGTTTTTGAATATATTTTTTTTTGTATTTTTAACTTTATGTGATGCTCATCAGGAATTCAATAAAGCCAACATGGAAACATTTTCAAAAGTTTATAATTATGTCCTATCATTTTAGAACCACTGCTTACATAGAAGTGTTTCACCAGTTAATTTTGATGCACTGTGCAAAGAGGTTTGCAAATACACCGCCTGTGTACAGAATCCGCAACCTATTGGCAGCTATCGACCACAACTACCACAGCATCAGACCTCTGAAAACCAACAAAGATGGAGAAATAAGGTAAACTGGTTTATATTTAATTATAGCTTTTTATGTCTGTTTAGATGTAACATAATGCAGATGTTAATATGTCAACAAGTCAAGAATATATAGTTCTAGTTTTGTCCTTCTCTCTCTTCCCCATAAAACTACTACACATGTTTACTTCAAATTTCATTGTTGAATAGTAGATGATGCTTTG
This sequence comes from Dreissena polymorpha, assembly GCF_020536995.1. Lineage (NCBI taxonomy): Eukaryota > Metazoa > Mollusca > Bivalvia > Myida > Dreissenidae > Dreissena > Dreissena polymorpha. Next base: position 6,424,343 of record NC_068356.1, read on the forward strand.
TTTTTGTATTTATTCCCTTTTGTTATATTTTCTTATCCCTTTCTTTTCCAAACCTCAGGAACACTCATTGATTTTCTATGAAACTATAGAAAAGAGTTTTTGAATCTTATTGGAAATAATATGCACATTGTATATCAATATGCCCCTTTAATTGCATTTAATTCAGGGTTGTCATTATTAACCGATTGCCGATCGAATTCATCGGTTAAAATCGCCAGAAAATCGGTTGTTTTTCTCGAATCTTTAAAATTGCGATCAGAAGTTTTGATCACGCAAACCGACAATAATTGACGAGGAATAACCGTAGTATATAGTAGAGCGACGCCCGGTCATTCAGTCAGTCCATTAACTCCGCCTTATTAGCTACTGTTTTCAATGAATTTCTCAGCAAGTGGCCAATATTGATTTTTCCAGCTGTCAATCAAATTCTTCTTGGTAAGCACGTCAATCAATCGGCGCTCGGGCAGCCGAATACACGCCGACCCCACGTGAACCTGTATCAAATAGCTGTACATTTCACAGATTATTACTGACTGTAGAGCGTAATTACCTAGTTTTTTTAGTGCGAGAAAAGGTTTCCACATATTAAAAAATGCTCTTTGATTTTCTACCAAAATAAAAGATATTACCGACCTCTGCCCTATGAAGTTGTTATTCAGCATCTAATTATTAAAGTCCACGCTTTCCCGCGAGGAAGAATGACGTGATGTTAAACATGAATTTAATTTTGGCATGATTTTTATCTGTACATGAAAAAACGAGAAATGTGTCTCTGTTGCTAGAATTTTCTAAATTTTCCGTGTATAATGAAATCTGAAAATGATTTTGGATAACACATTTAAGTATACGCATTTGAAAATACTTCAATTAAATAATGCATTTTGATATACAAATGGTCATAACGCATAATGTAATAAATAGGTAAATAACGTGTTTTGAGATTGCCAAGCTATGCATACATATAGGTCTACATGCATGAATGACCTGACAAGTTATATCACAATCCAGAATGAAAAGTACTCGGTAAAATTTTACGAAAGACGCGTTTTTATTCTCAGAAATTCACTTTCACTTTCTCAAACTTTTCTGAAAGGAGGTACAGGTAACAGTATAGATTGAGTTGTTGATTTGTCGTAATTACTAAATATAAACAGTTCTCAATGCTCTCAAATTGCGTCACGTGATTCACGCATGTTCAATGGGACTTCCCCAATCCCACCATTGATTTTGCCATTCATGAAGGTGGTATAATAAATGTACAAGTTTAATTGCCTTTGGCATTTTTTTTATTGTTGTTTGTGTGCTGTTGTATCAGACTTTTTTCATCGTTGTCAATATTATTTATCTGTTTAAGTCTATACCGATGTTTTAAATCGTTGTTGACTCGATAATAGGTTACATACATGCACTGAACCTAACAAATGTCTGTGCGTACTGGCAACAACAAAACCAAATAGTTGAGAAATAATTCGTGTACGTTATAGTTTGTTGTCAAATAACCCACGGCCGATAGTTAAGATGCATAGGGATTAAATCACGAGTGCGAAGCACAAGTGATTTGAAACCACGCATCTAAACTTCCGATCGTGAGTTATTCAACAACAAACAACAAAGATCACGAATTATTTTGATTCTAACACGATTTTTACTAAAGATTTATACAATGTATATTATTTTTCTTGTGTACTATTTTATGTGAAATTCTGCCCAAAAAAATAACTTTCGGCTGTTCTGTCAATCAGATCCGCAACTTTCATTTATTTATTGCCGGATAATTACGCTGGTGGAAAATGTATCGGCATGTTTTGTTTAGTTACAGCGCGTGTTTTCAGTGTATAAGGTCCGCCCACAATAATATGAATTATTGCAGAATATCCGATTTTCTTCTTTGTTTTTATGAAAGTTTACTGTATCATGCATGAAATGCACACTTTCCACGAGGATTATGAACATCGAAGTTTTCATCTCTGAAGTAACTGTCAACGATTTTATTGTGGACGAGTACACATTACGGACCGATTAGTCTGCTAGGTATAAGCCAGTGAAATTATCGATTGATATTGACACGGGGTTATTCACGCATGACTAATACACAATCGCGCGAATTTTCGCTGCTTGGGGTCATAATCTGATACTAGTCGGCTGACACGCAATAAACTGGTCCTGACCGGTTTATAGACTGCAGTGAATGGTACAAATAATCGAAATACTAGTAATTAGGGTATGTTAGCATGTGCACTGTGTAATCGATTTCATGACATGGGAATTTAGCACACAGAATTACTAATAATACTGGATTATCGGGTAATGGATGGAATTGGAACATGCAATCTATCTAAATAACATGTTTTTAAATTGTACAGTTTACTAAAAATGTGAAAATCTTAAAATTGTCTATTCTTTTTAGACCTCATTTTAACTTTTTATGCTCTGAGAAGAGCAGTATTTTGTCCCTAAAATGTCTAGAATTCGTTTGCTTCGCCCCCTGCCTCCCCTACCAGGGCCTTGCCCTGGACCTTGACCCCCGGCCGAATCGGTTACTATTCCAAACAAATCCTTGTTTACAATCATAATGACAACCCTGTTAATTATAGCAGCAGTAAACAAACATTTTGTGTAATTTTGAATAACCTAAATCTGATATCATACTATCAAATTATACTCATTTATCAGTCACTGTTGTTGCACAATGCATTATCAAACAATAAAGATATAATACAGGCAACAAGTACTAAATCTGTTAGTTATTTAAACCAGTATTATCTGTTGAACATAAAATATTGACCATAAGTACTCCATTCCTTTTGCAATATTTGATTATTCAAGAAATTAAATGAGTTTTTTCACTCATTTAATTTTGAATTAATTCAGTAAATTATGTTTTAGAATAATTATGATTTTAAGTATTTACACAAATACTCATTTTTTTGCCCTGATGGCGGATATTTGTGAAAAAGCCTATTGGGTGAACACAGGTCATCTGTGTCAGTTTCCTGCAATAATATTGTTAATACAAATTAGTTAGTTGTCATATTATTTTTTGGTAATACATTCTTTTTTGTTGTTAACACAGGTATCACAGATGCTACAACAAAAAAAGCAAGCGCTGGTCAGTCTTTCCAGAGAAAGTAGCCAAGACCTATGGCTACGTTCCAGAGATGGCAGAAATGCTGTACAAAAAACGGATTAAGGATAAAGTAGGAATGGGCAAAAAAATGGTCTTGGAAGAAGGTGATCCAAGAAGACTGGCAAACACTTGGCCCCAGAATCCCCTCCATCTACCTCAGTAATTGTTCAGGCCAAACAGACCAGGTTCAAGAGAAAATGAAATTGAAGTGAAAAAAGAAGTACTCGGTACTTAAATTGTTTGAACAGAGCAACAATAATGTTGGTATTAGATGTATTGCTAATGATCAATTCTTAATACATTGATGTCACATGCATTGTCTTTCTGATTTACATTGAGTATGATGTGAGTGAAAGTGTATATTTAATAGATTTAAGCACCACCTTTTTATGCCTTCAGATCGAATGATCGGGGTATAATGTTTTTGGCCTGTCTTTCTGTCTGTCATCATTGTATGTGGTATGTGTGTGTCTGTCTGGCATTGTATGTGTGTGTCTGTCATTGTATGTGTGTGTCTGTTATTGTATGTGTGTGTCTGTCCCTAATTTTTATGCCCCCCTTCGAAGAAGAGGGGGTATATTGCTTTGCGCATGTCGGTCGGTCGGATCGCTGGTCGGTAGTTCGGTCCGTCCACCAGGTGGTTTCCGGGATGATAACTCAAGAACGCTTGGGGCTAGGATCATGAAACTTCATAGATACATTGATCATGACTCGCAGATGACCCCTATTGATTTTGAGGTCAAAGGTCAAGGTCACAGGTGAAGGTCACAGTTACTGGAAATAGGCATTATAGGATTTAGCATGGTTCAACAAGGGACCACAACTACGGTTTATGCATGTTCTTTTTATTACAGATTTGCCTCCCTTTAATTCATTTCAAAATCTCATTTTACAGCAGAGATTCCAAATCTGACCTGTCAATGAGCCCCATAGTTACTGCTCCAGTGCTAAGTTATACCTTTTCCTATTTGATCATTCTTACAGTATTGTATACTACTGCTGCTGGTGCTGCTGCTCCTGCCGCCGCAGCCGCCACCACCACCACCACCACCACCACCACTTCTTTTACCATGTCTACTAATACTACTTCTACTACTTCTTCTGCCACTACTACTACTATTTTCAACTACTACTACTCTACTACTACTACTACTACTACTACTACTACTACTACTACTACTACTACTACTACTACTACTACTACTACTACTTCTACTACTACTTCCTACTTACACTACTACTACTCTACTACTACTACTCTACTACTACTACTACTACTACTACTAATTTTTACTACTACTTCTACTACTACTACTACTACTACTACTACTACTACTACTACTACTACTACTATTACTACACACCACCACCACCACCACCACCACCACCACCGTTCACAGTGACAAAAAACGTATTCACACAATGGCTGCTACTACAACTTATAGCCCATATAGGGGGCGTGCATGTTTTACAAACAGCCCTTGTTAAACTTGGCCATAACTTTTGCAATATTGATGATAGCAACTTGATATTTGGCATGCATGTGTATCTCATATAGCTGCATATTTTGAGTGGTGAAAGGTCAAGGTCATCCTGCAAGGTCAAAGATCAATGTAAAATATATCAGTGGGGGCATTGTGTTTCACAAACACTGCTCTTGTTGAAATATATAATATTCTCAAGTTTGAAATTTCATTCTTGTTGTTAAAATTCTATTTATCTGAAATCATAAAAAATATTTTAGTCATACTTGGATTGCTTGTTCAGGGGAACTTGATTAGGCAGGTATCCATCAATGATTTTTTCATGGTCATGGCCATTTTTTGACTTTGATTTTTCATTGTGAACGATTAAGCCAAGGTCCCTGTCTAGGCAACTGTAAAGTTCTTTGGTTCACATTATGTTATCCACACAAGGGAACACATTTGTCAAGGCTAGGTAACCCTACAATTAATGATCGCCACTTTTTTATCTAACACTGGGCAAAGTGGAAGACGCTGGGAGTAGACGGCTGTTTAAAAGTTGGTGGCAACCTTAATTAATTGTTGATGTAAGGAGTCCCTATTAGTTAGATTGATTTGATGAAATGGTGTCAAATGATTATGTACCTTCAGTGCATTTTTATACGCCCGTCTATGACGGGACGTATTATGGTATACCCCGCGTCTGTCCGTCCGTCCGTCGTCTGTCCGTCCGTCCGTCTGTCCGTCCGTCCGTCTGTTAATGTCGTACGCTACGTCAAATATCCTTTGACAGATTTTCTTCAAATTTTAACACAATCTTAATATTGATAACCCTGATCCCCTTCGTTTTTGACGGAATTCTGAATGTCGTTCCAGAGTTATGGCTTTGTTCGTCAAAATTTTCGGATTTCATTGAATTCCTACTGTAGCTCAAATATCCTTCGATGATTTTTTCAATTTCAACACAATCTTAATATTGATAAACCCTGATCCTTCGTTTTGACGGAATTCTGAATTGTCGTTCCAGAGTTATGGGACTTTGTTCGTCAAAATTTCGTGATTTCATTGAATGTCCTACCGTAGCCGTCCGTCCGTCCGTCTGTTTAATGTCGTACGCTACGTCAAATATCCTTTGACAGATTTTCTTCAAATTTTAACACAATCTTAAATTGATAACCCTGATCCCCTTTCGTTTTTGACGGAATTCTGAATTGTCGTTCCAGAGTTATGGGACTTTGTTCGTCAAAATTTCGTGATTTCATTGAATGTCCTACTGTAGCCAATATCCTTCGATGGAATTTTTTTTTTTTTTTTTAGTATCCCTGAAAAATTGAACAAGGTGAGCTTTTTTTCTATTCCGATTGTACACTACCACTTACCCTCTACATTTCTCTTTATTATTGGTCAAATATCTATAACAGTTTACTTCAACTCCATATCCTCTAAAGAAACTGCATACATATACTCAAAAAAAGATATTGTATGAATGTCAAGGAACGGCGCTCCATGCTCATGTACTTATAAATAAACCATGTATTCAAATACAAATAAACTGAGTAAAAAAATGATCAATGGTTTATTTATTACCTTACTACTTCATTGGCGAACGACGGGCGTATCATGCGCTCATGGCGCAGCTCCTCAGTTTGTGTTTGAGTTTAAGGGATTTCAGACCAGAAGATAATTATTTTGTGATAAGGTTCATTGCAAAAGGCATATGCTATGGAAGAAGCCAGGGCCCATCATATCAACATCCTACGACATTGGCACCATGCGATCAATTTTCAAAGTGCCAATACATATGTAACCGTCACGTTTAATTACTTTGTTGCACATTTTGAAAATTAGCTGTCAAATATCCTTTATATTTGAAACTAACAGATCAAAATAACTTATATTTTAATATTTCAAAATTCATCGTAGTTGAACTTGTCGTAAATCTTTGATAGACAGACCCCAGATTAGCAATGGCTCAGGTGAGTTTGTGAATGATATTCAATGGGGTAATGATTTATATGTTATTAAATATTTCTGCTTGTAATTGACATGATATACGTAATTATTTTTGTTCTAAACACAACTCATATTTATATCATTTATGTGCCTTTAATTGTTGTTGCTTGTCTGCCTGAATACAGAATTCATTGCAATTTATATTTTTCAATTTTCAACCATTGTCTTTTGGTTTCTGTGGAATGTGTTTATTTTTTTACATAATTTCATTCAAATCTAACTAAAAATCGAAGTTCAAACATAGTACATACATGTAGACCATGTTTATCAATTAACATTTTTGAACACATAGCCAAACTTTTTGTAAAGATAAAATATTTTTTCTAAAAACATTTGAGCGCATCACAAATTTTAGGGGCCAAGGCTACTCAGCTCGAGGTAAATATTTATATCCTTGTAGACATTATCAAAAATAACATACATGTTACCTTTGTTTTAATTTTGTCAATCATTCATCTTGACTTTATATGCTCTTAGCATTGAATCTTTGTATGCAGCGTTCCAAAAAAAAACCTAGATAAAATTACTTAAATAAGTCAGAAGCAATTGCAAATCAGTTTGATACTTGAATGTTCTGCCTTAAGTTACTGAAATTGCATGTTATTTGTAATGACTGTGCAGATATACTTATGTATTGTTAACATGTTGATATTCTTACTGCCAATAAAATAACAAACTTATTTATATGCTGTTTTTTCATTAAATGCATAAAATACTCTATTACAAATTTCATATACATGCATCATACGTGTCGCGTTTTGAGAAAACTGGACAAATGCCTGTGTGTAAAGTGTTGTCACAGATTAGCATGTGCAGTCCGCACAGGTTAATCGGGTCAACACTTTAACCCTAAACAAGATTTTCGGTAAGAAAGGACTTCCTTTAAGCGAAAAATACCATAAAAGCGGAGTGTTTTTTCCAGATAAGCCTATGCGGACTGCACAGGCTATTTGGGGCGATACTTTACGCACATGCATGATGCCCAGTTTTTCTCAGAACGCGACACATATATAAATTGTTCTACGCAGAAATGTTTATCAATAACATAAAAGTTAACACAGTTGAACAACTTAATCAATACAACATACATGGATTTAATTCACACAGAAAATAGTGTTACTAATTAAATTACAAACAAGTAAAATGGATATACGAAATAAACAAGGAATGTTTGTGAAACATGTCTCCCCCTAAAATGTCCATACAGCTGTTATATGTTATGTGTTATAAAATTGAAAGGTTAAAATATGACTTTGACCTCTGAACAGAACTTGTTACATGCAACTTCCATACCAGGTTGAGATTTATCACTAAGACACATACATATATATATTGAAATTAAAATATGACTTTCACCTTTGGTGTATCAACACTAAAATGGATACTTTTGTCTTGTCATAAACAAAAATTATACAAAATGTGAAGTTTGAAAGTCAAACAGAACTTTGCAATATCACTCATACAAGGGTGTCATATATCATGTCGATAAACACCGTTATACACATTAACAATACAATTTTTCTTGACTTTGAAGGTATCAACGCCAAGTCAATATGGGTCTTATTGATGAATGCAACACCTATACAAATTATGAATTGGGACAACAGACTTAATGACCACACTTGGACAAGGCTGTCACAAAAAGTTATTTAAATGAACCTGTGACCTTGACTTATGAGGTATCAATGCCAATATCAGTGTCTTTGTTTCAGCAGGTATAAACAACTACACCAAATTCAATTTAAGTTGCAATAAGAAATTTGGTTTACAACAAAAGAGACTGACCGACGTGA
>NC_068356.1:7050338-7055338 GCF_020536995.1 Dreissena polymorpha
AAAATCATCCGAACCGGGACTTATATAACTATTTATTAGCGATTTGTCAAGCGATTAATAAATTGTGAATACATATTTGTAATACAAGAGTTTATCGTGTGTGTTATAATATTAATTTAATACTAATTTTGAATTTGTTATGTACATTGGAACTGTCAGGGTAACACTTCCCTTTAAAATCGTCAGCAGTGTTTGAATAATTTGAAAAGGGCATATGCGGATATGTTCAGCTATATTCAGGTACATTTTGCTCATTCTGCTATTTATTATTGTATAAGGTTATACGAAACAAATAAAACACATCACATTTTATAATACTTACAGTTTATATCAACGGCTTTGATGTGTAAAGATTTTTTCTGCCAGCAGCCTTATATTGAAAATGCAAAGTGAAAATGAAGTAAGTGCTTTAAGTTGTTTATTTATCAGCACATTAAATCATACAATTCATCGCTAATTATATCGCAAAAATAGAAGGGTTTATTGGCCCTGTCTAATGCAGCAACGTGTTAACTAATGTCATAAACATATATACTTAAGGCAAAAATATATATGATGTTTGTTTCCGCTAACATCGCCCAAAAAGGGTATGTAGTTTTGCTTTCAAGTAACATTACTACTCAAAATCAACGAAAATTTTGTACAATATTTCGTAAAATAAAGCTAGACAATTAAAAATCATTGTTCCTTCCGGCAATCGCCGAAATTTCAACGCCAGATGTGGTCTGGTAAAATAGATGTTTGTAGATACAAAATGCTCGTTTTTATTATTGTTTTGCATATTTCATTCCATTTTAATTTCCCGCAACGATATCTATTCATAAGACACATGAACACTAACATGGTACCATTTTAGTGTGCGTGTGTCGTATGAATAGATATATATCCGCGAGAAATTACAATGGAATTAATTGTGTCACAAATAAATAAAAACGAACATTTTTTATCTACTAAAATCTATGTAATCATACCACATCTAGCGTTGAAATTGTGGCTATTGCTATAAGGAACACTGATTGTTTAATTTATTTTACGAAATTCTTTACGAAATTTTTGTTGATTTTGAGCGTAATAGAGACTTTAATTTGATATCGTTGATTTTGTTTTTTTTAAACATAAGTGCCTTAGTTATTTCTAACGGTAAACTGTTATTGTAATAAATCGAATGTTAACATTCTATCTCCGCACGTAGAAATTAATAATGTGAATATGATCGAATGAAGCAAAACTGATGAAAACTCAACCTAAAATTGTAGCAAAACTGGTAAAAACTCAACCTAAGATACAAAACTGATGAAAACTCAACCTAAAATACAAAATTGATGAAAATTCAACTTAAAATACAAAACTGATGAAAACTCAGCATTAAATACAAAACTGATGATAACTCAACATTTAATACAAAACTGATGGTAACTCAACCTAAGATATAAAAAATGATGAAAACTCAACATTAAGTACAAAACTGATGAAAACTCAACCTAAAATACAAAACTGATGAAAACTAAACCTTAAATACAAACTGATGAAAATTCAACATAAAATTCAAAACTGATGAAAACTCAGCCTAAAATACAAAACTGATGAAAACTCGACATAAAATACAAAACTGATGATAACTCAACCTAAAATACAAAACTGATGAAAACTCAACCTAAAATACAAAACTGATGAAAATTCAACATAAAATACAAAACTGATGCTCAACCTAAAATACAACTGATGAAAACTCAACATTTAATACAAAACTGATGATGACTCAACCTAAAATACAAAACTGATGAAACTCAACCTAAAATACAATACTGATGATAACTCAACCTAAAATCCAAAAAGCGCAGGGTTTGCTAAAACTTTACGGTCGGTCAGTTTATGGCAACAATACATTTTTTACGCCTTATGTATTTATATTAATGAAAATATTTCAGGACAGTATATGTGGTCTAAAATCAAACACCATGTTAGACAATTTTGTTTTAAATGATGACGGACTGAAAATAAATAATATAGAAACCAAACTGTTGTATTACGATCAACTTCTACATGTAAGTTATATACTGAACAAGAACAGCTTATAAATAATATGTCCAAAAATAGTATAACATAAAAGCAGTCGTTATTTACCCAATTAAAGCAGCCGTTTTTTATCCAGCAAAGGTGTTGTCAATAAAAGATCTATACAAAAATCAAATGCTAATATTAAAAATCCCTTTCTGATTAATAATAAGATTTCCTCGCCTCACACTTACTACATGTGCACAATTTACATTTGTGTTCGTGTCAGTGCAGTAAAATGCAATAAAACTCGACTTTGAGACGAAAGAGTCGTCATTTATGAGTCGCCGTCTTCAAACCATAAAGTAGTTGTGAAGAACAAAATAATGCTGTAACTTAAATAAATATATATATATATATATATATATATATATATATATATATATATATATATATATATATATATATATATATATATATATATATATATATATATATATATATATATATAAAATTAAATATTATGTTTTATACAGTACACTAGAAATAAAGCAGTTCTTAAGCGGAACTAATGCACACGCTGTTTCGCTTTGATGAAACTAAATATTATTGCACTGTTTTTGTTTTGATTGGTGTTCCGAACTAAATATTTATGACAATTTGCAAAAAAGTACACGATTCTGAATACGCCAAATGCGTACTTCATGCAAAACAATAATAACGATGACGTATGTAGCTTTGTTTGAAACATATTGAATGTAATTGTGATGTACCATGTACAAGGAATGAAGATTATCGCCATGCAATAGATGGTACATTCTCAAACGGTTCATTGTCAGAATGTGAATGGCGGTTACTATACCATGTACCACACTGGTTAGGTAATGCGCAATACACACAATGAACTATGATTATCCCGAAAAGAACATATTCCAGACCAAAACTGCAGTGTTCGATGACATTTTGATCGTGAAAATTTTGTATGTTTCCCCTATTGCCTGGAATTATTCTAGACGCATCCCCTCCCGGAATGGCCATGGGTGCCCCAAACTTAAAGTATGTTAATGATCAAATTAATCAGATGCGAATTATTGCTAAAGTTTAGCCCAAACAGGTAAATTGGATTGCTAAAACAGCCTGGTCATACGCGTTTCATTCATGTAATTAGGTTTATTAGCCCAGCAATATGAAACATGAAAACAAGACGTGCTTTGTTCAAATTGCCTCTAACTTCATGTAGATGGGCAAATACCATTTCGGAAAGTTTTATCATAAACCGCAAAATGAAATATACATCCAAAGTAAAATAGCACTCTAAAGTCCAGATGCAGAAATACTGGAATACTTCAAGTATTATCAGAAATAATGAATATATTGTTCTTGTCGTGTGGTTTCTTTCACATAATTATTAAAAATGGATTTGCGAGATTACATTATTTACGAATTAATCGAACTAAATAAATTGAACACATTTCATAAAATACCAAAATGTGTTGAGGCATGTATCGCTAAATAATCATAGCGATGCGAAGACTCAGAAATATGGTGACATCATAAAGTCAACGAAATATCGGGTTAGACAGGGCCAATAAACCCTTCTATTGATGCGGCATCCGTTCTTCGTCTGCGGTGTCTTTTAGGTAAGGAACACTTAGTCATGTGAAAAAAGCAAAAACGAAGCATGAAAAAGAAATGTTTATCACAATATTTGTAGCCATACCGAATGCGACACTAATCACATTGCGACACTGCCCGAACTGTGCGCATTATAAACAAAGCACTTTACATGGGACTTTAGCTAATAGGCAACGAAAACAGTCGTAAACCATTGAAGTAATTTAATTAAAGTGTATAACAATATTGTAACATTGCACACTAACCCGTAGCTCCAGTAAGTCTGCTTAAGGTATTCGGGACAGAAAATATCCGGATTAAGTTGCGGAAACGGCAGTCAATCGTGCCCCGTCTCACTCGGAATTACTCGTCGATGTCTTTCTACAAGACATATGCTCACAGCGAAGGAAGCCGTTTACATGGCCATCAGAAAATAATAGCATCTTTGAATATGATATCAACCTTGTTTAAAATTTTGAATCTAGATTACATAAATACTGAGTGTGAGTAATTTTTGCTTTATTAAATTAATTGAAACAAGAAGAAACGTTTGCGTTAAATATTTGAACTTTTAATCTTGGTGAGATGTAATTGTCCTTATACAATTTAATTGTATTGTTCTTCACGGTGGAAGGTGTTCAATGTATGAAAGGATATTGGAAAAATACTTTTCTCATATATGAAAGTAATGTAAAAGTTATCCAATATTCATTTCATAATTTTGCAGTTTTGTGTTCTATAAGACACAGATAAAAATGCAGCGTCAAACTTAAATTCATCAACAACCAAACAATACTGTATTGTTTCACTTATACGGTAAATATATCAGACATCTTCGCCAGATAAAAAAAAATGTCTGTGTGTAATATATGTCTAAAAATTGCATGCAATCAAGTTATATTTATTTCATTAAATATACTAAGTAACAAACATTTATATACGAGATTGTTTTACACTGCGTAACCCTGACTTTAGCGTCCTCTCGTTGAAAGGAACGGGCCAGCGGGTGCAACGGTGTAACTTTCGTTCGACTTAAAATGGCTTCGTTACAGAATGCGCAGTATGACGAAACACAAACATCGTGGTGCTACACGATACCGCTGTTTGCGAAAACTTCGCTAGCAGCGCTCTCTAACATAACAAATAATATAGAAATCTGATCTCCGTTTAGGGTCCGGAAGGTTACACAATACTAAGAAATTTGCTCCAGAACGTTGAAATTTTCGAAACGCAAGCATTTTAGACTCGTTTTCTCAATAAACGTTCGGTTTGTGGAGGTCACGTGCGAGGGGTTACGTTTACTGGAAACTTAAGTGCACAACAAATTCCCATAAGTTATCAAGGGTATACTTTCACAGTTGATCATCGGAGATCCCTTGTCGAAATTAACG
>NC_068356.1:7060338-7107838 GCF_020536995.1 Dreissena polymorpha
TAAAAGGCGACATATTACACCCTGTAAATGTTGACACCAACCGGTAATGCTATATTCAGAACGAGCCGCGCGGATCAGAAGTAATTTATTCGGAACGCTCGTAACAAAACCTCGGCGTTGATTACATTAACAAGACGACATTTAGTAAAGGAAATGTCTTTGACTTATAATTAATTTACACATTAGACGCTATTAAAATAGTACGGTTGTCTAGTAGTCATGTAAAGGTGTAACGGATAAGGTAGGTAGTAAACAAGTGTCGCGTTGTGCTTTAGAGTTAAACACATGTAAATCCAAGAAATCTTGCACTGAACACGGAGCGTATATTGAGTCATCTAGAGTCCGTGCACTGAACAACACCGTACTTATCAAACTACTTTGTATAACTAAATACATATTCATTTATATTTATTATATAAATGTGCATGCGACCTTTTATATGATCGATAGGCTGAGTTGCGAATATATACCATAGTACACATGTACATAAAAGGTCGAACTGTGAACACTGAATTAACAAACGCATTTTGGTGTATACATTCATTAACTAGTGTTAACCAAAATATCTGGGTATTTCATTTTAGCTTTTATTTATTGAAACCCAATATCTAAATTAAATTCTGTACGTTTATAATAAGTCTGTAAGAAGATTTCACTAAACACGCTTCGTTTGTCTGTCAATTTATTATGTTTGACAGTTCAAATAGAAAACATTTTGCCGTTCGCTCGGTATGATCGAAGTGCTCTGTCAATAAATAATGATATAAACAAGCATTATTTTTTAAGAAAGCCTTTTAATGCGAAATATATCAGGAAAAAGTGAAGATTTTATGTGTCTGTTTATTATTTTCAGTTCTGGATACAAAAATAAGAAATAGATAATATACGATAATCTCAAAATGTGTATTATTAGTCCGATTTATGTGAGTTTATTTGTATTTTCGTCTTTAATATGCCCATTAGGAATATTTTAAAATAATTATTGTTATAAAAATAATGGACTGGAGCATTAACCCATTTATGCCTAGCGTATAGAAGAAAGGCCTTGGCAAACAGCGTAGACCCAGATGAGACGCCGCATGATGCGGCGTCTCATTAGGGTCTGCGCTGTTTGCTTAAAAGAATTTATGTAAGAAATATTCTCAATAAAGAAATAAATATACTAGACATTCCTAATTTTGAAAATAAATTGATCCAATTTAGAAGGATGGGAGAGTCCACTAGGCATAACTGGGTTAATCAATCCAACTCAAATGTCTCCATGTAAAACGAAAGTGAAAACAGCAAAATCGATAGATTATTCATTTGCATAATTATATACACAGAGTACAATGACATTTGTGCGATATGAATATCAGTGTCAATCGATACCAGTAATTTTTCTAGAATTGAGAATGGCAGGAGACATTATAATCAGTCTGAAAGCTCGTTCTATTGTAATATAAATATATGCAATATCAAGAGCTGTGAATGTAATACTTGTCAAAATTATTATTAAATACTATAGCAGTTTTAAACGAATATACTATAAGGATGCCAAGTATGTAGTGTATATCCTTGTAAATGTACTATGTCCAGTCTTCAGAGCCTGTCAGTGATAGGGTGGTGTGAATTCATACAGCGTTATTCAGTGATTTTAGACAGTTTTTAACTGTCTTTAAAAGCATGTCCTCCAAATTATCGAGTATTTAAAATAAGTGATAATAATAATACAACCCTGTTAAAAGTTAAATATGAAAAGATTGCATACTATGGGATTAGAATATGGGTCAGTTGAAAGATTGAATACTATGGGATTAGAATATGGGTCAGTTGAAAGATTGCATACTATGGGATTAGAATATGGGTCAGTTGAAAGATTGCATACTAAGGGATTAGAATATGGGTCAGTTGAAAGATTACATACTATGGGATTAGAATATGGGTCAGTTGAAAGATTGAATACTATGGGATTAGAATATGGGTCAGTTGAAAGATTGAATACTATGGGATTAGAATATGGGTCAGTTGAAAGATTGCATACTATGGGATTAGAATATGGGTCAGTTGAAAGATTGAATACTATGGGATTAGAATATGGGTCAGTTGAAAGATTGAATACTATGGAATTAGAATATGGGTCAGTTGAAAGATTGCATACTATGGGATTAGAATATGGGTCAGTTGAAAGATTGCATACTATGGGATTAGAATATGGGTCAGTTGAAAGATTGAATACTATGGGATTAGAATATGGGTCAGTTGAAAGATTGCATACTATGGGATTAGAATATGGGTCAGTTGAAAGATTGAATACTATGGGATTAGAATATGGGTCAGTTGAAAGATTGAATACTATGGGATTAGAATATGGGTCAGTTGAAAGATTGCATACTATGGGATTAGAATATGGGTCAGTTGAAAGATTGCATACTATGGGATTAGAATATGGGTCAGTTGAAAGATTGAATACTATGGGATTAGAATATGGGTCAGTTGAAAGATTGCATACTATGGGATTAGAATATGGGTCAGTTGAAAGATTGCATACTATGGGATTAGAATATGGGTCAGTTGAAAGATTGAATACTATGGGATTAGAATATGGGTCAGTTGAAAGATTGCATACTATGGGATTAGAATATGGGTCAGTTGAAAGATTGCATACTATGGGATTAGAATATGGGTCAGTTGAAAGATTGCATACTATGGGATTAGAATATGGGTCAGTTGAAAGATTGCATACTATGGGATTAGAATATGGGTCAGTTGAAAGATTGCATACTATGGGATTAGAATATGGGTCAGTTGAAAGATTGCATACTATGGGATTAGAATATGGGTCAGTTGAAAGATTGCATACTATGGGATTAGAACTTGGGTCAGTTGAAAGATTGCATACTATGGGATTAGAATATGGGTCAGTTGAAAGATTGCATACTATGGGATTAGAATATGGGTCAGTTGAAAGATTGAATACTATGGGATTAGAATATGGGTCAGTTGAAAGATTGCATACTATGGGATTAGAATATGGGTCAGTTGAAAGATTGCATACTATGGGATTAGAATATGGGTCAGTTGAAAGATTGAATACTATGGGATTAGAATATGGGTCAGTTGAAAGATTGCATACTATGGGATTAGAATATGGGTCAGTTGAAAGATTGCATACTATGGGATTAGAATATGGGTCAGTTGAAAGATTGCATACTATGGGATTAGAATATGGGTCAGTTGAAAGATTGCATACTATGGGATTAGAATATGGGTCAGTTGAAAGATTGCATACTATGGGATTAGAATATGGGTCAGTTGAAAGATTGCATACTATGGGATTAGAATATGGGTCAGTTGAAAGCAAATTCTAACATTCTTCATCTCGGATAACCTGACTTTTAATTGCGAACGCGCCATTTTAAGCTATGTTAGTAATACACCTTTTTTTTCACACTATCGATGAAAGCGTCACATATTCGTTTTTCCCTTTAAAGAACGCTTTCCATAAGTAAGGTACATCGTATTGTTAATATAGGTTCTATCCTGCTTGTGCAACTGGCATCGAATTCTCGAAATTCCTTAAGCTAACGTTTTTCATATTGCAATAAAGTGACCACAAAAATCATTTAAAATATGTGAAGCGTTTATTGAATAAAAGTGACCTAAACAACATACGTGTTATTTTGTACAACACCATTAACATTTAACAAGAAATATTAATCTGTAAATAAGTTAATTAAGCCAATTATTCTTAAAGCAGGCTTGACCTGTTTTGTAAAATCTGGGCCTGGAGTTTCGCGTCCATAAGAATCTGTGTCGGTGTTTGACGCCACTTTAGTTTCGCGATTTTCTGACAGCTATGTCACGTGATTAAGTCGGCAAAGCGATCGTCTTCCAGATGAGATGTTTATTATATGCCTCTTTATAATACAACATGTTAGCAACTTAATCCTACGAACCGAAATATATGTAGTGTGCTATCATCAGTACCTTTAACTAGACGTTTGCTTTAAGAACGAAGTCATAAAATGTTTCCACTTCAACGAAAACTTTGGAATGGTGCGCGTAAGAAATCATATGATGGTGGTCAACAATTGTCTTAAAATCTTTACCACCTTGACAATTAATTATATCGGTGTGCTCAAAGTTTTGCATACATGACATTGGCCTTGACATTTAATAACTTGATGCATGACTCAATATGGACTATATCTTTATAAAGACAAATAATCATGTGAAATATGGAAGCTCTGCAATAAATATTTCTCAAGATGTTTAGCAAAAACTAAATTTTAACAGAAATGACCAGTTTAACCTTCTAAATATAAGTATTAAAAGGTATATTGTATTCATAAAGACCAAGGACATTGTCGCACGGCGGACTTACTAAAGAATCGATGGAAGAACGGTCAGAACAAAACAATAGTTATTCCACCCATCCCACTAAATGTAATGGGAGAAAAAAAGAGTTTGCTTCGGTATTTTATTTTAATACAAATTGTACACGAGAAAGCCTCCACATATGGCTAATCCTACACAGGTGCATAGCTGTGCACAACCATGATAAGCTTTGCCAAGTAAGGTATTCCGCATTTTCGTCTACCTGTTGTGTTGATGGGACAGCAGTTGACAATGACAGCAATGTTCAACTTGTAATAAATTCCTAAAAAAACTTAATAAACAATATCAAATCCACACCAATTGAATTAGAAATCCTCTGGCTTAATAAATATCATTACACGGCGGTTCGTCACGGGTGGCATGGCTAAAATAGGCACACGGGCGTTACATAACGCTATCATTATGGCTGACACGATTGTTTAAATTCTGGATGTCAATGTGACAACTGTGATTAAAAAAAGCAACGAAAAAAATGGACCTAGAATTAAGGCGTGCAAATATCACAATTCCTTTGCATTTTTCCTGTGCATATATGTCCAAAGCATTGGAAATTAATATTAATTATCGCAAGTCACACAGATAGAGGACACTAACAAAAGTTAACTATTTTCACTCATTTCTTCGCGTTACTTGTTTCAAACCAAGAGCAAAGTCAATTAATGACACTGACATATCCATTTGTATGTTCATATATTTCGGAGCATATTTCATTGCCATCAGAATACACATTTTGTTTATCTCAGATGAACAATCTACCAAAAAATTGAACACGTTGCACAGCCCCATCAAAATAGTAACTGATATTACCTGTAAGTTACTTACAAAGAATAAGTGGGATGTTGTTACTGATTACTGAATTATGTAACAATGTATGCAGTGTGAAGGTCGAATTTATATTATATTCAGCCGTATGTTAATTTAATCGTAAAACAAGTTATACAAGTATCCGCGAATATAAAAGACGACGCGTCGGAACTCATTGTTGACTTCCTGTACTATTTATTTCATGGATAATCTTGCACACAGTATATTACAAAGACAATGTATTCACACTATACAAAGTTACATCGTCTAATTTCGTCTTATCATTTTCAAATTGCTTAAAATAGTTCACACCATACTCCTGTATTTAGAATTACTTGTAAGCAAAATCAATCCGACACGCAGTTTTCACGATGTTGAGGCAAAGTAATATGACGGTATATTCAATATATTTTTTAAGACATCACTGTGTCATTGTAACACAAATCCATACTCCAGTTACCATGGAATTGGTTCGTTTCAGGCAGATTGTAAATTGCCCACACTGTCAGAAGCCTTTTTTTTATTTCTAAGGATGTATGGCGCCAGCTATGAGACCGTGAAGGTTGCACAGCCAGGTGCGATTCAAAAGGACACATACATAGATACACCTGGTCAATCAAGGCTTGCTCATGTTAACTAAGACATATGGTACATATATCAAGCGTTCAGTGTCAAATAATGGTATATGGTATCGATATATAGAGCACATACAACAGTTTCAAGTTCAGTCTTATATATACTGACGTGCATAAATCGAGAACACCGTGCAATATATGCAAATAATAGATTTCATGATCACACTTATTGTTGATGTGACATTTCGTTTGAAGTACAGAGCTCATCAAGCTTGTCCACGTGTGCTTTCTGTCATTCTGTCATTCTGCTATCGGCAACACCTGAATGCAATCATTGAACCGTTTGTATTTAAAATTGGTACAAGGATTTTAATTCATGCATGTTGGTGCTGTCGAAAATGTTCATTGCATTTCAACAAGACTGCCTGATCTAAATAAACAACTTTTTGTTTAGAAGTAATATAAATGAGAGAGTGATGTCGTAGTTTTGGTCAATTATAGAATGATACATAGAATACTGTGTTGCGCATATTTTGCTCCTTGTCCACCATGAAGGCCATTATGTTTCCCCACAATCCACCATGAAGGCCATTATGTTTCCCCACAATCCACCATGAAGGCCATTATGTTTCCCCACAATCATTAAACAACAAATTTAAGAAAATGTACCTTGGTAAGATGGAGAAAACAAAACTGAGCCTTGCCCTAGTTAAACTGGGCTTACCGCACGTGCGTAAAGTGTTGTCCCAAGATTAGCCTATGCCGACCGTACATGGAATTTATAAGAAAATCGCCGAAGAGGGCTTTACAATACCTTTTTCCAAAGCAACAACAATAACAGTAAAAATCAAAGTACTGACAGTACTGGTGTGACGATGCTTTTGAAGACGATGGAAATAAAAGCATCAATTTAAATTTATCTATATCACCACAATTGTGTATATGGGTACGAACATTTTGGGTACGAACACAAACTTGGGTACGAAAATTTTGGGTACGAAAAAAAAATGGGTACGAAAAAAATTGGGTACGAAAAATTTTGGGTACGAAACAAAATTGAGAGTACGGGGAAGTAGTCCCCGTGGGGAACTTGACCCAATCAGCGAAACTGGGAGGCGGGTTACATTCTCGATCAAATCTTACAAGAAATATCTTTAAAAATATAATCGGCGTGTATTTTTCTGTACCACTTTTCGTAAAATCTTTCTATTATAATAAAATGTTTGTGGGTTATTAAAATTACGTTTCAGTAGATATATACAAAACATGACATTATCGTTAATAACACATGTGCATCATACCCTACCTTTATTTCGTTGTTTATGTTCTTAATTTCATCATGTTATATGTACGGACGTGATTTCACATGCCCATGGGCATGGGTATATGCTTTTTTTCCTGTTGAATATTGTTTGTTAATTTAAGTTCAATACGCATAGGCATGTTTGTTCATTAAGTATGGCAATTCTTTCATGATGATTCTTGAAAATAGGTATGGGCACATAGCCGGACCAGGTGAGCTCAATCGTAAGAGAACTTGACTACCCGAGTTCGCCCAGGAACATTTGGATAAGTTAACTTACCAAAGCGATATGACCTTATGTATGCTAAAATCTAACAAATGTACGAATTATCAAACATGGTATGTACACTTAGGTGGTTGTGTAATTTCTGTTAGAATATCGTATTAAATATGTACATTTAAAATGATTGTGTCCGCACGTGAGTTTGTTTCCTTTTTTAAGTCTATACGCGCCTAGGCTGCACTCAGTGTGTGTATTTGTGTATTTCTAAGGTTATGAGTTACCTCCGCGCATAAGGCTGCATAATGTTGGAACCCGGAGTGTGTCCACCTAATAAGCTTAGACTGACGACAGTTGGGGCGAATTTTGAATGATAGCTTCAATTTTCAGCTATTTATTTTTGTACTGAAATACTTTTTAATTTTTGATATGGTCTTGTGTTGCGGGGGAATAGGATTATCCGGAGAAAGCCCAACCTGTCCGGTATGATGACCACAAAACAAACACACAAAAAAACAACATTGCGCCGGGAGTGGGAATCGAACCGGTGTCGTAGAGGTGTAAAAGCGTACGTGCTGACCATTGCGCTAGCGGGGCGGGCAAATGCAGAAAGAAATGTTGTTTTATCTATATATATATTTATATATATCATAGCAGTGCAGCGTTTACAATGTGCAAGTTCGAAATTGTTCGTATTCTTTAGATTTGTGATCGCGTAAAAAATTTAATTTTACATGTTTTCATTCGCAATTTATTTACAAAATCGAGAACAAATATCAAAAACAATGGAGAAAATATATAGTTGTTTCATTGGTCCATAAAGATAAAAGGGATGTAAAATAACTAATTTAAAATTAACGTTTTGATACACTTATTGAATCTGTTTCCCCAGAATATGCGTTCTATTAATATTTACCTTTATCAATGATAATCAGCGAGGTATGCCGATTAGAAAAATCGAGCTATCTCAATCGGACTGGCTCGGTCTTTTACATATGTCGCCCTTGTGAAGATTTTTTCATGGTATGATAACTTAGACGAGCTGCTTCGCAGCATCGTCAAAAATCGATTAATAACAATATATAATGACAGTTTAAATAACTTATATATCAACATCATTCTATTTAGTTTAATAAATGTTTGTCTTTTTGTATTGCTATTGAAACAAACCCGGTCATCACATAAGGTATTACCAATCTTGGAATTGTGTGCAGATGTGTTCACATGGCACTTATTGTAGACGCAATTAGTGCTCTTCCAAAAACTATGATAAAATGGGGCGGTTGCGGCGATTTTAAGGTTCAAATTATGATGCCTATAATGGCTTGTTTCTCTGCTTTATGTGACTGTTTCCATGTTATTTTAAAATAAAAGAAATGCAATAAAATTGTAAGTACAACAGTATTAAAATTAATCTTATATTTTATCGCAATACCGTGAAGGTGGTATCTTGATAATTCATATGTAATACATGTACTTACCATTACATTCCATAGAGTAAGACAAAATGAGTCTAGGAATTATCGTATATACGACTTAATAACTAGCATCCGATTATAATATATTTATCACATGTTTTACAAAATATACTGCATGTCGTATTACGATATATACCAACTTGCATCTGCGTTTTTTTATATCAAAACAATCTGCACTCCTTTTTATTTCTTTGTATTTTTCATAAAACAATAATAAACAGGGATGCAAAGTGGCCCAATAAACGATTACATTGACATTAGATGGATCATGACTACTAACACCCCATAAGCCTGGAGTTTTTGCGCGCTTAAAACCAGGTATTTTCGTCTTAGATTGGCGCCCGCTTGGATTAATGAAAACTATATAACTTTGATGGTAATGGTCGAGACCATTTATTTAATGAATATCATTTGCAAATGTTGCTTGTATTAAGGATGTTAAACAAAGTGTTTGCAATTTATCGTAGAGATACTGACAATAATGGAGTACGAGTCGATTTTATAATTATAATGGAGTAAATTAACAACTGTTTGTGTGGTAATTCGTGTCTGTTTTTTTTTTCTCAAAAACAATCTGCAAAATCGATTAAGCTGATAAAATGACAGGGTACTGGTGCTAAAGCGTGAATTATATTTGTATAACTTAAATATTCAAAAGAACTCTACGGTATTGAAGGGAATGTTCATGTACATTTGTGTCAACTTTTAGGTCTTGATATTCCGTTTTCGAAAAAATATACGAGTACCTCGGATAAATAGCTAGAATCTGTTTAACCGTACTTTTTTGCTGCTGTTGTAGTAGTTGTTGTTACTGTTGTTATTGTTATTTTTGTATTTCTTCTGACAAACCTGGTATTGTACCTGATTTGGGCAACTCAAACTAACATGTTTTAAATTAACGAATACAGTAAGAATCGGAGCATTTTTGCTAGCTGCTTTTATTCAAAACAGCGGTAGGTTTTCAAGAACATCGACGAAAAGTCATAGTTTCCATTATGCAAAACTAGTATTTAAATATTTTTTACGTATGTATATATGACGAAAAGTTAATCAAAAATTGAAATCAATGAATAATATCATTTCGAATTAATAGTATCTGTAACTTGTCGAACATTCTACTGCCGCTTGAATTTATTTTTATTTCCTATTTTAATAATTAAAAACGAACATTAAAAACCGATTAAAATAAGAGAAGCGATATTAACTCATTTTATATATTTATTTGTGTGTATATATATATTATATATATATTTATTTATTTATTTATTTATATTTATATTTATTTATTTATTTATTTATTTATTCATTTTTCTATTAATTTATTTATTCATTCATTCATTCATTTATTCATTCATTCATTCGTTCGTTCGTTCGGTCGTTCGTTCGTTCGTTCGTACATTCCTTCCTTCCTTCCTTCCTTCCTTCATTCATTCAATTATTCATGTATTCATTTATTCATTATTTCATGCATTTATTTGTTTATTTATTTATTCAGTCAGTCAGTCAGTCAGTCAGTCAGTCAGTCAGTCAGTCAGTCAGTCAGTCAGTCAGTCAGTCAGTCAGTCAGTCAGTCAGTCAGTCAGTCAGTCAGATATTTAGTTAGTTAGTTAGTTAGTTAGTTAGTTAGTTAGTTAGTTAGTTAGTTAGTTAGTTAGTTAGTTAGCTAGTTACTAAGTTATTTACTAAGTTAGTTACTTAGTTAGTTAGTTAGTAAGTTAGTTAGTTAGTTAGTTAGTTAGTTAGTTAGTTAGTTAGTTAGTTAGCTAATTAGTTAGTTAGTTAGTTAGTTAGTTAGTTAGTTAGTTAGTTAGTTAGTTAGTTAGTTAGTTAGTTAGTTAGTTAGTTAGTTAAGTAGTTAGTTAGTTAGTTAGTTAGTTAGTTAGTTAGTTAGTTGGTTAGTTAGTTAGTTAGTTAGTTAGTTAGTTAGTTAGTTAGTTAGTTAGTTAGTTAGTTAGTTAGTTAGTTAGTTAGTTAGTTAGTTAGTTAGTTAGTTAGTTAGTTAGTTAATAATAAAATTAATGATACTACTTATTATAAAATACTAATAATGCAACTAATAAAACAAATAATACTAATAATACTTATAATACTTAAAAATTATTCCAATAATAAAAAAAATACTTCTAATAATAAGAAGAATTCCGATTCCAATGTAGTAGTAGTTGTTGTTGTTGTTGTAGTAGAAGTAGTCGTAGTAGTAGTAGTAGAAGTAGTAGTAGTAGTAGTAGTAGTAGTAGTAGTAGTAGTGGTAGTAGTAGTAGTAGTAGTAGTAGTAGTAGTAGCAGTAGTACGCATGAAAAAATATATGAAATAATAAAACAGTTTTAGTATTTTTCGTGTTTCGGAGCATTTTAAATATAGTTATTTATATTAACACTGGCACATTCATATATTTATTTCTTTTTTACGTCGAGCAACGATCGATATTCCATAGATGGTTCAATTCATGAAGTTTGTTGAAACGGGCTTGAGGGGATACGTAATCTTCAACACAACAATTTGAATAGTGTTATTAAACAAAGGTTAACTATGTAAATATATCAAATAATATGATATCCTTTCCTACAGTCATGCTGAATATGTGAACAATATCCTGCAACGTTTTATAGTTTACAATGTGTACAAATCCTGTTTATTTAACATGACCTATCTTATCTGACCAAGCACGTTGGCCGTGGTTAAAGTAGCAAAACTCCGGGAAAGGGGCTCGACCGATGACCTTAATATCCTAGGAAGGGGACGCGCTAATTGCAATTAAGGAGGCGATCGGGATCCTTGATGAAACTGTGTAAACAGTCTGCCATTCAGACTGCGGTCGAATATTTGCGTTTCAAATAATAACGAGACCCTGCTTATCTTAATTGTTTTTAACTCCACTTAAGAATATTTTTCAAATGTCTGTGAATGTAACGCTTCATTATAAGATAGCTTCCGCCAGATTTATTGGTATAGTGACTGGTTGTTTTTTATTAATACTATTCTGACTCATATGTTTACTGTCTGGGTATTTTAATGTTTGATAGTCCGCAGACGACAAATCCGACTGTCCGAACTGCGGTCTTCACTAAGCTGAACTATAATTGCACTGTCTAGTCTCGGTCAAATAAAAATTTCTCTTACCTTCGAAAGATTTCCATTCTCAGGGGAACGACATTTTTGTCTGGGCGTGAAATTGTTCAATCAAATCATTTTTGAAACTTGGGTTGTATTTCATTTTAAAAATAAATTGTGAATAAATGTCAGATTGTAAATTGAAGGACTGAAAATGACACAACACAATTTTTTTAAATCTATAATATTAGGTTTGTTTGTGTTTATGTATCGCACAGAACAAAAAATAACAAATCAACACATACCAACATGTAAAATTACCAATATTAAATTGTTGTTATTTTAAAAGTTTTTAAGCATTTAATTTGTTTAATGTCACTATTGTGACACAATAGTAGTTGCAAAAAAGTCACGTTTAGACATAATAACGTTATTATTGCATTAATTTTAAACAACCGAACATTTGTTTACACATGTACCTTCAATAACATGAGTGGATCTCTGTTTTCACTTCCGACTACGTATAGTTGCTTGCACATTTGATGCGGAACTTTTGTTTACTAACCAAATCAGGACGATAAGCATTTTAAAAATGAATTTAAATACGCATATTATGAACGTATGTGCAAACGACGTCTTAAGCGACGTAACGTCGGCGTTTGCAAATGTAAATTGGTAACGTCTCATGCAAAAGTTGGCGAAAAATAAAACAAAAAATTCTTCCCATCCCGCACAGCGCATAAGCACACAGGTAAGTTGAGAAGCGGCACCTATGGACACAATTGGCATGAACGCAGTTACTTGATTTACTTCAGAGGCACCGGCTATTTCGTGTATAGAAAGAAACATAACCATTGTTTATTGTCATATCGGTATTATGTGACCGATAGTAATGCAGTCTTCTATATTTTAGTCGGATATTAGCGATTTCTTCAAAGTGTATTGTTTTTAAGGTTAATGTTAAGCGGTGCTTTAAGATATTTTAAACACTTGTTTACAAACGTATGATTTACCCTACGGTATTAAGAACACTTTCGCGAAGTATTTATACTAGTATAAGCAAATTTATAAGAGGTTCAACAAGATATCATATGACTTATACAAATATAAATGTCAATACAGTTTTTAACATTTCGCAAAAAAGAGATATCAACACCTGTTTATAAACCCTACAAAATATTGCGTACATCATACCGCGTTCTATTCTATTCTATTCTCCTCGGTTTAATTATAAGAAACCCGTTTGATGTTTGTACCGCAAAATAAGAAAACTATAATTTATTTCTCTCTTTGATAGAGATTCCTATATATCCAAGACCCGGTTTCAGAAACCAAAGAATCTACGATTGTCGTATTCTCGTTTCGTTTAGCGCAATAATTCTTTTCCATTTGGACAAAACGTTGTTGTTGCACATTACTTTACAAAATAGAAGCCGTGTATCATGATCGTGTTTCTTTAATTACGAAATAAATGTTTTTATTTGCAACGTGTGTACAGTTAATAAACAGATTTCACAAAAATAATATTCACATATAGTAGAAAGTTTGCAGTAATGAAGCTGTAAAAATTTTATAACACCGATGGATAATTCTTTGTTTTGGTCGCTTCCGAATAACGTTGGTATGTTCGTTTGAACACCCACAGAGCGTTGTGTTGTCTGGAGTGTCTGATTTTTAAGATCATTTTTGTTCCTTGTAATATTTTGTAATCTTTCTTTTTTAAGGAAGTAAGGCTTTTGTACGAGTGTGCATATAATTGATTAAGAACGCAAGCAACTTTTTCGTTCAAAGTCTATTTCTTTTAA
This sequence comes from Dreissena polymorpha, assembly GCF_020536995.1. Classification (NCBI taxonomy): domain Eukaryota; kingdom Metazoa; phylum Mollusca; class Bivalvia; order Myida; family Dreissenidae; genus Dreissena; species Dreissena polymorpha. The sequence continues at coordinate 7,073,955 of NC_068356.1, forward strand.
TAGAGCAATTAGCCAATTGAGTGACACCAAACACATACGCTTCTATTTAAAATGCTAAAGGTACAGTTTTATCATTTTGGGTTTCCGAACACACTCGACGCTGACTTAAAGGGGCATATCAATGGCTAGTCCTCTGTTAAATTCTCATAAAAAGCTAAATTGTTTAACAAATCATTGTGAAAAGATTCTTGGGCAATTAGGTCTTTAAATATACTTTCAGTGTAACAAATAATAATAAATTATTAATGTATATAACTATTTCTGTTCTATAAACACTTCTCGCGGGCTCAGGTGCCCGTTGATTTATGCTGGTCAGGAAAAAGGGCACATCAGAACATGCCAAGTGGGGGACCCAAGCAGTTGACCCCCTTCCCCGAACGCTAAGGCTGACTCCCAAAACAATAGACCACGAAAACAAATGCACGTGACAATATGACAACAATGCCATAGTTGTAAATTGAGCCATAAGGCCACTAGAAAATGTAACGGAATCATTAAAAACAATACACATCTTTATGAATATTATTGTTTTGACCGTTTCATGCACATGTCAAGCATTCGTTGAATTAGCTATGTTTAAATTAGTTATTAAAGGTAGTTGTTCCTATTTTCAAAAATCTCGATACACTCGGCATCATTAATTTTCTCATTTGGTAGAAAAAGGTCGATGATTCAATTAAGTACGAAAACCCTGCACAAAAACCAAACGGTGCATGAGTTTGTAGCTATGATTTGTATCAAAATGGATAGATATCGCACCAGTTAGCGTCTTTTGAGCCATTCACAAATAGCTGGAACGTGAGTCACCAACACCATTGTCCCCGTTTTATTCTTCATAGAAATAAATGACCAGTTCTTACGGAGCACTATGAAAACCTGGTAGCGCCAAATCTCGAATCGTATCGCGCGAAGTTGACGAGAGAATGCGATAACTAATGATACGGCAGTAATGACAAAGCAATCAGACGAAAAAAGCGAGTGGGGATTATCAATAGTTGAGATTTAAATGTCTCAGGGAGATTACGAAGAGACACATAGGTCTTGCTCGAGCCGCGGAAAAAAATCACATCATAGAGACTCATTTTAGGCCGGACTGGACATATTTGCTTTGGTTGCAGTGTGTTGAAAAATACCGTTCCAATGAAGAGGAAGTAAACATTATAAAGCTGACGTGATCCCGAAAGTGAACGAAATGGTAGCAGTAAAATCTATTTAATTTTAATTGACTTATAATTTTCCAAATACTAGTATGAATTTTTTTATTGTAAATACTCGACCTTGAGGTTCTGTGTTTATCTTCTTAAGGACACGACCAGCTTTGCGCCTCACTGCATTCTCGTTGCCTGTATTGTCATGTATACTAGACATTTAGACACTGGCCGTAAATAAGAGATTAGGATGGTATTGTTTGCGCGTTTCAATATTAACCCATTTATGCATAGCGTCTAGAAAAAAGGCCTTGCCAAACAGCGTAGACCCAAATGAGATGCCGCATGATGCTGCGTCTCATTAGGGTCTGCGCTGTTTGTTTAAAGGAATTTCTGTAAGAAATATTCTAAATATAGAAATACGTATACTAGACATCCCTAATTTTGGAAATAAATTGAGGATGGGAGAGTCCACTAGGCATAAATGGGTAAAAGTAGCGCGCAAAAAGTGATCTCTGTACCAGAGTCTTTATCTCTTACAATCCTTCGCAGGTGATCGGGAGGAGATCCGTAAATGAGTTACTTGCGGTCCGTTCTGCTTCTCGTCTATCGTTTTTATGTAGATCAACAAAAATGATCTTCATAATTATCGTAGTTGTGGTTGTTATAGTGGTCGCCATCTTTATTTATGGCTGTCCTCATCGTGGATTCCACAGTCCTAGAAGTTTAGCATCTTACGATTTCAGTAAACTCGTTTTACTATCAACCGATTGGTGTGGCCTTACTACATCAAACAGCTCGCGTAAACGATACCCGATAAATACCGGAGATGTGACTGAAATTGAGCACATCAACAAAAAGTTCAAATCTTAATTAAACACAAGAATATTTACGAATGAATTAATTCTTTACTGTGCCCCTCGCATGTGGGGTTTATTTGTAAATTCCTCAAACTCTATGTAATTAAGAGTCGAGCTGTTACGCCAGATTCGGGCCCTGACGAATTGTAAACATATCGGGAGTTATTGTACTAATTATCGAGTTGAATCTACCTAACACGTAGTTAAAGAATAAATATTACGAAAGTTGAAGCATTGACGATTACGGTGCACAATTTCAACCGGCAGCAGAGAGCTGTTTTAATGGGTTTTAGCTTAAAAACTGTTCGAAAATTTCACTTCAAATGCTTTTGTTTACCGAACTCATTAAATGCATATAAACAGAAACAAATTCACGCATCGAATCAGGATTCCAATGATGTATGTTTTATTTATCAAATGACTTTAAATCATTTAAATATGTTTTAACTAAAGAACGTTAGCCATTCGAAAAGGACAATACTATTACTATTCTACATTTCTGCAAAAAATTCTAATTCTGGTCAAATATAGGCTAATAGTGTCGCAACTAAATATGAACGTCATATTAAATGTTAAAGGATAAACAAGAAATGTGTTTGTCAGAAACACTATGTCCCCTTCTGCGCCGCTTTGACATTTTTTTTTACCTTTGACATTGAAGGATGACCTTGACCTTTCACCACTCAAAATGTGCAGCTTCATGAGATACACATGCATGCCAAATATCAAGTTGCTATCTTCAATATTGCAAAAGTTATTGCAAATGTTAAAGTTGGCGCAAACCCACCAACAGACCAACAGACCAACCAAGCAACCAACAGACAGGGCAAAAACAATATGTCCCCCACTATAGTGGGTGGGGGACATAAAAATATCGTGTGCGTTTTTTAATGGCCTAACGTAGATGAGTTTGAAATGCAGGTAGTAGAAAATGGGCCGGCTAATGGCTTATATCGTGATGTCGACAAATTTTCGGGGGGAAAATCCAGACATGTTTAAATAGGTATCAATAGTATTGTTTGACTGTGATTGTTTTGTCGTGTTTTTATCACCTGACTAATTTGTCTTAATTTTAAGTACACTGTTAATTGTTCGTAGAAACGAATGGCTATTACGTCAATTGAGTCAAAACTGTTTCAAAGTCACAAATAGCCCATGCCTTGTTCCTTTGCTAAGAACAACCGCATTGAAATGTATATAAAAACGTGACAATACTAAATATTTTTTATCGGAAACAAGCAGAACTTTATTTTTCATAGATCATTATTTTAACTGTTGAAATAATTAAATATGCATTAATTTCCAGCTGTATTGTCTGTTTGTTTTGTTTCTTTTTGGTTTGTTTGTTGTTTGCTGTTGTTGTTTGCTGTTTTGTTGTTGCTGCTGTTGTTGTTTTGTTGTTGTTGTTTTTTGGGGGGAGGGGGGCAGCTTTATTCAGCATGTAAAGAAGATGTAAAGAAAGTGTATATTGATATACGCCTTTTTTACCATGAAAATGAATGAGAAAAAACATAAATCCTTTACACCATTTGACTCATGCAGATGGATAAAAAGGTTTCGTCAAACTTGTTGGGAGTAAGACCGGTTTAATAAAATATATATAAAATATGTATGCAACAAACACATGATATTGGTATTATGTATGCATTCAAGCTTTGGGTATCAATGAGATATAAAAGTCAGTATACATATATTTGCCAGTTACATAGTGATGTGTATATATCGCACGCAAGATGGCGCATTACACGTTTTTAAATTACGCATTGATTTTAAACTGTTTTGTACACACGATTTTAATCTTATTTTTCTTATCGTAGGTCACGTGATAATAACCTACCAGAGGTGATCTTAGTGCCACACCGAGGCAAGCAAACAACTCCCCCTATTGGCGGCCCTTATCTAGGGGTGGAACCTAGGCCCCTTGTCCCTATTTACAATGGCATCTTATCGGTCTAGCTCACCATTTCTAATTGCATAGAAATCCACTTGCAAATATCCATCTGATTGCGTGTTTACATTGATGTCCAGATTGCCAAATGCTCCTTCGACATCATCGACATATTCTTCTGTTCCAAATATAGTAGCTCGTTGTAATAATCGCCATATTTGGAATGTTATTTTGAGCATCACATATGTTCGTATGTCCCGATGCGCAACAAATACTCGTGCTGTGTTTTGTTTTCTGTCGGCTGCGGTACCATTTCTCGACAAGTAAATAATAAACAGATAAATCGCTTGAATAAACGCGCAGAGTTGTAGAAACACATGTTTATCATTAAACTGATTTTTATTTATTGATTTCGAAATAGATGTTTTCTTTTAAAATGTACTGAATGCATCTCTTGTATTATACTGTTTACAAATAAGTATTAGAAAATATTTATATGACGGTATTTATGTTGAAGACCACTTTCGCCCGAAATTATTACGACTTTTTCATGCAGTATTCACATAGCAATATGCTATGCAATATAGTATGCTTGCTGCTCGTAAACCCAAGTGGGACCATTACACATGTTTTCTCAGACTCGTTATGATCCTAGTAATATTTATGTTTCTTTTAAATCGTCGTTCCTGCCTCTATTTGTAAGTAATAAAATGTATTAATCGTTTAGGAATGGGCTTAGTTACATTTTATACATATCTAAAATACACAGGTTTAGTTTCTATACTATAGAAATGATTTATCTGATACTGACAATGCAATAACAGCATATTGTTTATTCGTTTCGTTTCGTTTCGTTTATTTCAAAATGCACATTTTCACAATATGTGAATAGAATGAGCAAATACAGTTTACAAAACATAATAACAAAGTCACATTATTTACAGGAAACAACGGTAAATTACAACGTTCAGGGGGACAAGGTGAAACTATAAAACATGCTGAATTATAAAGTGACAAAACTTTGTTATGTTTAATAGTTATTTCGGCCCAAATTTACGTATAATAAGATGCTTACATGAAACAGATCAAACTTAATTTTAACTATGGTTACTGGGTTCTTTGTTAACCTGGTATAATGTAACCCGTTTTTTCATCGATTTACCACAATCGTGATACATCGGCTATCTCGGATTCCTCCGTAAAAAAATTATGAAATAAATCGCCTGCTGATCCAGAGTGCGATTTTCCACTGTAGTGTATTTTTACCATTGTTCTCAAATAGGCGACTACGTCGTGTATATCGTGTGATTTTACACGTGTGTAACGGTTTAGTAGAATGGGGATTCGATCATTTAACAATAAATGATTAACGCTTCACGTTAAAGTGTTAAACGGTTTCTTATAAATAAAATGTTATCAGCTTCGATATATGTTTTAGCATTTTGTGCGTTCAAAATATAGTCAAAGAAGATAAAAGCAATACAAACAGAAAGCGTTAATCTGTTCTCCATGGCTCCACATTACCTTGAGTTGTGGACGTGTTTTCTTGTGCCCTAGTGAGAATGTGTCAAATCTTGCATTAGGCAATTTTTTTTCAATTGACCGCTCAAAGGCAATTGCCCTAACGCATATACGGTGTTGTGCTGCGATGTATGGTTTTTCATGCATTGTAAAGTCAATTGGCCTATTGCGTTGATAAAGGAACGACACTGATAATTGGAATTTGCATTCTGACCAAATGTGTTCCATGATCTATTGCTTACCTTGTCAAGAACACCTTTAATTACAAATCAGTTCAGACCTGTAAGCGTGATTGTGCAAACTAAAAAAACACTAGAAGTCAACCATGCATCCTCATTATGATTATGATAATAAAATAAAGAGGAAAACGTAAGAACACCTTTCCGTTACTTGTACTTTTTGGACAGTCAGTTCGTTCGACTCAGATTTTGGTACCCCTATCATATCTCATACACAAACAATTGTGTATTGTTCTGATAAAACTGGTCTTAATGCATGTGCGTAAAGTGTCATCCCAGATTAGACTGTGCAGTCCGCACAGGCTAATCAGGGACGACACTTTCCGCTTTAACTTGATTTTCGGTAAGGAGGGACTTCCTTGAAACCAATTATACCATAATAGCGGAAAGTTTCGTCCCTGATTAGCCTGTGCGGACTGCATAAAGCCCAGTTTTCTCAGAACACGACTCAATTGTTCAATCAAAACTTCTTAACATTTCATTTGCATTAGATCTTACACGTAAGCTTGACTTACGCGTAATTCTTGAAATGCGTTTGCTTGTTCTAATAATTTTCATATAATATAATGAATATTTAAAAAGGGAAACACATATGTAAACATCGCGATGTCAACAGATGAAGACTTTAAGAAAAAAATGATAAAAAACGTTCACTGAATACAAAAATAAACTACACTTCAACTTTACTAAAACTTATCGATCGCAAATAAAGGATATGCACCGTAATTGCAATCCAAAGCTATCGGCTCAAGTGCCATCTGAACCAGCGTTTTGTAAATCAAGGCGTGATTCACTGAAAAGCAAATAACGAATGTTACTTCTGAGATATCTACCATCGATATCAGTGCAAGATAACCTCCAACACAGCTTCTTAACCTCTTTGACCAGGTGGTCGGTTATGTTCCCGCAAATCACAGCGCGTCCCAAATAGCAATCTCATTCGAAATATTTCAAGTCCATATGTGGAATTCGCGATTGAAGGCGAAATTTTGTGATTATCAGGAGCCTCATTTAATTTATTTTTAAAATTCGATTATGCTTGAAAACTGTTTTGGTGATTTGGTCGTAAATAAGCGCCCAGTGATACGCATTTTGACTGGTTGCTCCTTACGTGACAGCGTCTATTGTGCGCGCGACAGCACGGTATGGTTTGGTTAAGGGTAACCAGTCGCGTTTGAAGTGAGTCAATCGAATTTTATTTATAAAATCTGTTGACAGTGCCATTGTGGACAAGAGAAATGGATGAAAATGTGAATAGTTGTCTACCTAACATCTGTCGACATGTCTGCAAAACAGATTGATCAATGTTCTTGTCTAAATATTCGCAAACCACAGTTCAATACTGTAAGTGTTTTGATCAGGTTCCAATATGCTTAGTCATTTTATACCGCATGGATTAATATAATTTATTTACCAAATTGTAGACGGCCTCCATTCACAAAATGTAAATGCACATGACAAAACAATTTACGTACAAATAAATACCAAAAACAATATTTCAATAATACAATGTGTATTGTACCGAAAATCAGTTTCTTTCTAAATGGTATTAATATAATAATAATAATAATAATTATTATTATTATTATTATTATTATTATTATTATTATTATTATTATTATTATCAGTTTCTTTCTAAATGGTATTAATATAATAATAATATTAATTATTATTATTATTTTTATTATTATTATTATTATTATTATTATTATTATTATTATTATTATTATTATTTTAATTATTATTGAACTTCGAGATAAAATTGCAAGTCATAGTTTATAACGAATGGTTAGTGTGATAGAAATACACGCTTTTCAATTGAAACGATAAACAGAAAATGTTCTTAGACACGTTGCGATATAGAGCGTGATTTATTATTTTATTAAATTGGTGTGAACGAAATCTTAAAGCCATAGCTCGACATCTTTATTTCAAGCGAGTAATACTAGTTAAACCAAGTTAAGTGATTTCGAAAACTAGCATCTTAATTTGAATGAAAAACTCACACGCAGCCATTCAGAATGTCAAATTTGGACAATCGTACATCTTTTTCATAAATGTGTCAATTACCAAATAAATTACCGTCATTTTGTGTCTTTTATTGAAGCTTTGTGCATTATAATCCTGTCAAACTACGTCTTAGGGCTAAAGAGACCCATATATATACAATTCGGGTGTATATACCCTATGAGATTTAACCTCTGATTCCTGAAATCTTTGGCAAAGCCTCCGATATCCATCTTGCTCAATTTTGTCTGAATATCATCATATTAATCATCCACTAAGGTACTGTATCGTCAGCGTAAACATTAAAACTATTATTGATCACAATTTAAGAAGAAATAAACTGTAATCTCCAAAAAGTAGAGTCTTTATATTGTCAAATTTCGTATTCGCGTCTTGTTAATTGTGTTTGCTTTTCAATGTCATGCTTAATATGAAAATTTATTCTTAAATAATTACGGATGTCAAAACTTAGTTGAGAATGTTTGCTTTTCGCACATGGTTTGTATCAACGATAAGGATAAACATAATATACGCAAACCCGCAAGCATGTATAAAAACGCAAGTCAAAATAAACGCAAAACCATTGGTATAATTGCTACGTTGTAACTGACCAATGGCCTATACAATACAGGGCAATATGTTAACCCATTTATGCCTAGTGGACTCTCCCGTCCTTCTAAATTGGATCAATTTATTTCCAAAATTAGGGATGTCTAGTATATTTATTTCTATATTTAGAATATTTCTAACAGAAATTCCTTTAAGCAAACAGCGCAGAGCCTGATGAGACGCCGTCTCATCTGGGTCTACGCTGTTTGCCAAGGTCTTTTTTCTTAGGCATAAATGGGTTAAACACAACAATAAATATGGAAAGATGAATAAAGAGAAATAGGGGGGGGCATTTTTATACGAACATTGGTTTAAAATAGCATAGTAGTTTAAAAATAATGACATATTGAACAGTTCATTGATGCTAATACTACTTGATTTGATGTCTCTGATTAAACAATATTATCAAATGTCAATTGATTTGAAAGCTAATCAGTACGACTGAAAATTGAGGGCCTTAATTGCAATTGCACAGACACCTTTGCAAACATCTGCACCTCGATATACCATTACGATAATAACTGTGATAATTGTGGGCAGTGTACGAGGTTAGATTATTTTAGTGCGATATCAAAAGACTATCAAATACATAAATAAATGATCTTGAGAAAAAGAGTTTCACAAGTATTCGGTTACCATTAAAGGCGCAGTAAACCAGCTTGACGAAAACAGAAAATTTCTAAAATACCGTCAAGAAATGCTTTATATTGATACATTTAAACATTGGATCTAAAAATATACAGTCAAAATCAATAATAAAATGAAAAAAGTAACACTTAACAGGGCTCGAACCACTGACCCCTGGAGTCCTGGAGTAAAAAGAGTAAAAGTCTCCCAGGTAGACCACTCGGCCATCCATGCCCATACAATGGGCGTTGTATTTTATACTTTATATAAGCAATCCTCGTAGTTTCACAAAATATAACGACAACAACAGAACTCTCCAAATTACCTGGTAGACATACTCGTTAAAAATTTTATTACCGAATATACTGAAAACTTTTAAACATTTTTCAAGTAATGCAATATACCAGTCGTGATATTTTAATCAATATAAACTAACAATTGTAAAAAAAACACGGTATTTTAGAACTTTTCCGTTTTTCGTGATATATAGCAATCTGGTTGACCGCCCCTTTAATATATCAGCTTGAATTAAGCTCAATAATCATAATCGTTACTTACAAAGTATATTTCATTGAAATTCATTTATACAAGTATACGCTTTGCCAAGTTATTCAAGACACTGTGAACTTGAGTTCCTGGGTGAGAAGTATACATAATTGTTTGTTTACGACAAGGCCCTACAAATCTGTTTCTGTGTTTGGTATCTACTTGATTTTTTAACCAACCAACCAGTCAGGAAATAACATACAACTAGTCAATAAAATTATATTGTTTTACTAATTTTCAATACAGTGGCATAATGTATTTCAAACTACAATTACTTATTAACATCATCAACTTGTAAGTAATTTGAATAAAATATATTTAAATGTAATATAACTAGAAGCACTAATTTTTTGATAAAAACATCCAACAGTAACAAAAATGTGTTGTTTTGTGTGTGTTTTTTTCGGTCCTTCACCAGCAAACATTCCCGTCCGGGGACGTTTAAAGGAGAATCAAATTCGTTTGACCCAAGTTTAAAGTTGAACACTTAACCTTTCAGATAGTTGATAGTATTATCATCGACATTGCAATGGTATGGTATTATTTTTGCATGCTATGATGCTATTTTTGATTCGATATCTGTGCATTAAAATAAATGTAAAGCAATACAATATACGATTGCCTGTCATATCAAAGGAATACAAGAAATTTTCCCTGAATTTCACAGCATATTTTTACAGTTGTCTACAGCTTTCATCCAGTATAAATCGAGAGCGCGTTTTCCTCATTTTAAAGTAGCACATGACGAATTAACCAAGAATACAAATTATTTATGAAAACGGTCTGAACACAAACATGTTTGAACTCTGCATATAAACAAATATATTGGATGGTTTGACTATTTAATTGCAACAGCCAAAGGCTGCAATGTCAAACCCCAATTTCTGGTCTTCCTTTGTGAAACATGAAAGATACGGATGCACTCCAGTAAATCCCTTCGTGTGGAAATTTGGGCTTTTCGTGTAAACAACATACCTCGGTGTGTAGAGTTATCGGCCGCGCGGTCGCTTGTTTGCCCGGAGAATTGGAGATTCGTGTAATTAAGAGATAAGAAAAATACTCGAAAAGTAATGCAGCAACTTGATAGATATTGATATATTTTATAATTTCTAACAATATTTTAATACTATTTGGTTAACCTCGTATTTGCTGCGAAGGCGTGTTTTTGTCCTACCACCATGAGTACATTGCAATGGTAAAGGTTGGTACACAAATTGTTCACAATATGAAAGTTTGAATTAATATTCGGTTGAAATATCTTCTGTAAAAAATATACATGTAGATCTATAAGAAACATGTATCGTATTAAATGAGAAGTTTAATATATTATGTAATATTGTTGTTTATGTTATTTCATATATTGTCTGAATTCATTTTAATCTATTTTGGAATACATGTATGTCCATTAAAAGTAATGCTATATTACAAACACAAATTAGAATGCTTTCAAACAATAAACCAGTATTTCCAGTCATTTAAAAAGACTTAAATTCAGATTCCAAATGTTTATTGTTTACAGCTTTATTCTCATTTTTCGTAAATGTTGTAAATTAGAGTCTTAATTGTTAATATCCAATAAATAGTTTAAACGAAGAAGGTACAATGGTTCATTAATGCTTATAGTACCCTTTTTTATAATTTGAATATGGTTTTCCTCGTAGAAACATTATTGCTTGGTTTCGTAATAACTTATCATTTTATATGTAGACCTATGCTTCTTACTTCTGTACGGACATACAGGAAAGTGACGGTAAAACTATATGATTTCTTGGTAACATAATACTGTTGTACTAGAAAATTATTTATATGCATATGAGTCGCTTTCTGAGAAAACTGGGTTTAATGCATGTGCGTAAAGAGTCGTCCCAGATTAGCCTGTGTAGTCCGCACAGGCTAATCAGGGACGACACTTTTCGCTTGTATGGTATTTTTAGTTTCAAGGAAGTCCCTCTTTACCGAAAATCAAGTTTAGACGGAAAGTGTCTTCCCTGATTAGCCTGTGCGGACTGCACAGGCTAATCTGGGATGACACTTTACGCACATGCATTAAGCCCAGTTTTCTCAGAACAAGGCTCATATGTACTCTGAATTTGAAGGAGACCGCGATGCTGTGGCATTAAGGAATGTGAACAGGTCGGCGTGCAGTCATATGCGTTGAAACAATGATACGTAAGATGAAGGGAGATAATTGTAGAATATGTCAAATATGGCCAAGATTTAATACCGTATCTTGATATCTTTATCTCTGAATCAATAAAATTTAGGGCAGGAAATTTGAAACTTCAAAATCTGTCAAATGTGGTATTATTAATAAATCTTTGTGTTAGCCACGTTATAGTAACACAGCCATCTTGTTTGCAGGTAGCGATATTGGCGGTGTTTGTTCACGAATGTATCTTATACGCTAGTGGTATGATGTCTCCCTGGCTTAACCCATCATGACAATATAAAGCCGTTCGCCCATATGTAGCCGTAAGATTAAAAACAAGCTTCTCCATTTTGAAATGATTTACATTATTTCGCTGGATTGAGATTCTATGCACTTAACGTCTTTGAATATACGGTAGATAGATACATCTCTGCTATCAACAGCTTTGGAGAAGCAAATAAAACCATATGACAACTTTATTATAACGTGTTTAAATATTATAAAAACGCACAGTGTCACAATGTATTCTGTTCTTATCGAACGAAGTATTTAGATACTTCATATTTCAGAACGAGCTGTTGAGTCAATAATTGGCTTTTTTCAATTTCACCCCAAATCCCCATAGATGACAATTTTGTCTTTTTCAACATAATTGAATAGTTATCATTTTTGGCAAATGTTGTAATTGGTTCTACATAATTCCAATTATCTCCGCTATGAGAGTAAATAAATTTCAAAATTAGAAAATATAATTCCTGTACAAACAATAACTTACCGCCACGAAAAGAAAGTAAACCATAAAACACGTTGTGACATTTTTACAACCGAAAGTGCCCGACGAAATAAACGAAATCTGTTTAAAACACAATTTATCATGACGCCCATGTTTATTTAGATGAATTTCTTGCCACTGAAATTGATAAATCGCCGAAATTGCCCTCGAAATTCGAAGCTGCCTAAAGCCGGGAGGATATGATGGCTCTGCCCGGATCAACAGTTCAATCCCCAGTGTAGCATTTGCCGCGGAACAGCGCTCTTAGATTACTGGCCCACATTGTTCGCGACCATTTTATCAATACCATCGTCAATGTAGGTAAGACATGGCAACATTAATTACTCCACAATTGACACGTTTCTACTAAGACATAGCGCGAGGTTGCCTCATTTATTTCCAAAATGAAACTCTTAAGTTCTGTGCCGTAAGCACGCACGTTACCTAAGGGAAGCAACCGTGCTTTTTGTAGTGCATCCAGTTAGCACTTTTTCCTTATCGACTAGATGCACACTTACGATTTAAAGCAGTTCATAGTTGAAACTTAAGCTGCACCAATGGGAGAAACACCTTATTATGTTATAGCACAAGGTGCATTTTGTCATGGCAATTGACCAATAACAACTCAGTTTGAAGCAGAACAAACGTGCTAGACCCAGCATTAAAACACGCAACAACAACAACAAAAAAACAATGAATAAAACTAACGTCACAGCCTTGTAACGGCCAATGAAGTCGTTTGGGGACGGAGCAACATATAAATGATAAATACAACACCCGAAATAAAATATAATGTTAAACAACACCATTAGCTTTTTGAACGTAAAATGCATGTAACAAATTGAGAGAAGACGATAACTGGTAATAAACAATAGATTACTAATGAAGCCAATATTTCAGTGTCACCAGTATTTCTTTTTTAAACACGTGAGCTGTTAAGTGAAATTGTGTGCGTGATAATACATATTACCCGCATCTTGATTTATCTGGCATAAATAACTGGCCATCAGTAGTTATTTGTTTCTCTTAAACTTTTGTTCAAATGCTATACAGAGGATTATTGCTTATGTTCTTGTTGGTTAACTGTTGGCTAATCAATGAACTTAATATGAAATAATAATACTTGCAACACAATACATGTATAAGCAAAATGCAGTTGCTAATATGATCAAATCCTAAAAACATGATAAGGAAAAAATGCTCAACAAAAACGTGAAACATTTGTCAATAAGCGATTCGGCGTCCGGCATATACTGTCTGCACAGCGGTTCTAAGCCAAACGATGATCACCGTCACATTAAGGGATAATCCATAATCCGTACATAGTTAACGGCTCTTTCGATGCATATTTAACTGGCGCGAACAGCGGCCATCTGGGGTGTAAACCCGCGTTAACAATGTGATCCACAAAATATTTGGCTCGACATTGCGTAAGGGTAAGCCATATGACTTACCTTAAATCCAGGAAAAGTCTTAACTATATCGCTGTACATTATTTATAAAATCTCAGAGATAACGTCGGGATTTTGAGGAACATCAATCGTTCTTGTCTGACCACTGTTCAACTTACAAAGCTCGAAAATCCCTCCGAAGATCACGTGGTATCAGAAATTGGACGCATTGCTGGGTCACCATGACTCCTCATCTTTAACCAAACTATTGGCGGTCTGACATTTTTGGAATTTTAGTGATTTTTGACACATGTACAGCAATCAAAACTTTACGAATCAATAGTGATAGATAGTATGGATTATGTGGCTTATACGCTGCTGACCGATGCATAATTCAAAGGCAATGTACAATGGGTTGTTACAATTGACGATACAGATGGACGTGTTCTAATACCAACATTATTTCACCTTTGGAATAATTCTTTCAATTACATAGATGATATAACAACAAAGGGCATCAGGTATCCGGCATTATTTTCTGTAAAAAATCTTTAAAGAAAGGCATCCTCATCATTCACATTTCAAGCTTATCTACAAAAACTGTTTGGCGAAGTGAATTCATTTTGAATTATGTAAGTCGAAGCTGCCGTTCATGTGAATATCAAACAAGACCGAGATGAATGTCTTTTGCCCATTTAGATACATTAGCTGTCCCATATCCCATGTACAACAGATTCGGTTGGGACTGTCATTTGTACATGCGATTGTTATAGTTAAACAATAATCGATGTCGTTGATAAAAAAACTCTTCAAAACTTATTGTACGTGATACCAACATAACGGCCTCAAATCACGTTTTGAACTCGTCGTTGTCAATCGACGGCTTATCTCCACAAAAAAGGGAATAGATCGAATGAATTTTTACACGAAAGTAAATCCCAATGAAATCCAAAGTGTTTCATGCAAATTAATCTCAATGAAATGGCATCTTTTAAAATTCATTTGCTCGGTCTTTTATCAATTATAGAACGTAGCAAAACATCGATTTGTGATTTGTCAACATGAAAATATAGAAATAGATTAGAGGAACGGCCGATTTGTTGAATCCAAGCAGAATATAATGAGTTCTCTTTTGTGGAGTTAACCCAAGAGTGATGTCATAGAATTTATATTAAATCCCATATACAACTGAATCATTGTTATGTAGCCTATCTTCTGATAGCGCGTTCCCTAATATTCACTCGGATAAAACGTGTTTTCTATTGCAATACCTTGTATTTTTGTTTGTATGACAAACTTCCCGAAACGGCTGTATGAAGGCAGTAAGTGTATGATTAAAGCAAAAAAAAAAACAACAACTGAACGTTTATTCAAGTCAAAATTAATGCTTGTTCAAAATATATAAATTTGTCCATTATCAAAAAAAAATTCAGTATAGAATTTGAAATATTATGTTTACCTGATATAATTTCTTATTTAAGGGCGTGCCTTGACCTAAACTAAGTACACGAACCATTTCTAGGGGGTCCCGGGACATGCTCCCCCGTAATAAAAAATGCCTCTTGAAATGTCATCGATGCATTTTGGATGGTATTTTACACCATAAACTATATACGATAACAGTTTAAAATATAAGACAATACAGATAAACGATACTTTTATTGACACAGAATGGATAAAGGAAAGTACTCTTCCGTGAAGGCAGAAACAAAATAACACACACTCAACTCGAGCAATTTATTTGTTCCTTACATTGTCCAAGAAATTTCTATTAAGTTAAGTTCTACGGTAAATACTGGCAGCTGGTATATACAGTTATTTTTAATAATGTCTATGTCATTCTGTAACAACTGATTGCTTTGTGTATAATCATGATGACAAAATTATACCTAAGGCTACGGATTTATTGTGTGTTCACCGTGTGTTTTTCGACTACATATATCAAATGTACACACAAGGGCGTGAGAACTGAAGCCCAGAAACGCTCGTGTCATGTTCAAATCAGAAACAAACTGATGTTAACGTCATGATTATTTGTTTGGAAAAAGTAAAACATAACGAAAGCTAAAGAACATTCCAATTAATAGTTACACAAATTGTTGCAGAAATCGGATATCCATCCGGTATTCGGAAATCCAGATATACACTTTTACGTTTCCATAGCACATTTTCATTTAGAAAATACACGGCTTCGTAAAATATTAATATAATCATCTTCTCTACATAATATTTTATAACATAACCATTTTATTTGCGTCAAGTATTTATGAAACATATTCGATTACGTATGCATGTACTGGAACAACAAACGAAACAACAAGACTAACAAATACTTATTCAATTCGCGATAGTAACGCATAAAGCTGACTACATCGCATCTGCCACAAACGTTTTCGCGTATTAAAGGTTATTTTTTCATTTTTGCAAAATATATACTATATATATAGAAATGATGATGCAACGTTTTGGAAGATTTCTTATAGTTAAAATCAATACATTTACGGGAAATTAACGACTGTACATAGGAACAACTTTAACGATCACATCTACCTTTATGTTGGGCAGATGTTATTGACCAGAACTAAATGTATTAATGTAAAAACCCGACTTCAGGTGACAAAGTAAATCTTGATCAGCATTTTCAAAAAACAATTATTGCCATACTTGCCAATAGTAACGCGGTTTACAACGCTATTAAATACTCTTTAATATACTTTTCAAATTTAAAACCCATAAGAGATTATGTTCACCCATTTATTCGCAGTGTGTAGTACGATCAGTTGTATGTCACGCACTCTGATTAAAATATAAAAAATGCAAAATTTGATTTCTTAAAACACGCATTATACCAAGTGCACCATTAAGGCCTTTTATCGCTTACTTGACAAACATTGGTTTCCTAACTAGTCACATGCAGGCTCGACCAATAAAGCCAAAGATGAACTAAATTTAGGTAAGAAATAATATAAATAAAGATTTATTGTTCTGATTTTTTTCTCAATATTCTACGATGACTTAGTTTCAACCGCACTTTACCAATATTCCAACTTGACCTAATTCGTGTTAAAAATAAACATTCTGATAAGTTTCTTCGCGATTGAGTTATACAGATGGCGTCTAGATTTAAAACAAGGTTTTTCTTAGATTTGTACTAGTGACATAGTGGTAAAATGTATGTTACTCAGATCATACATTTTTTTCTTAAGTGGAATTTTCTAAAACTAGTTTTGACCCCACTTGACCTAGATTCGGACAAAGCTTAACTATTTCAAGATAAACATTTTTAACAAGATTCGTTTAAGATTGAGCAAAACATGTGTCCTCGAGAATGGTTACGAGCTAAAATGTGATGAGAAAGGTTTAAAAAAAATGAATTAATAAAATAATTTTAGGCACACATGCCATCAAACGACACACGATACTCCTGACCCCGGACATAGACAGACCACAATATAGCTCAATTGAAGTAATATGCTTAGAGAGCAAAACAAAAACCAGTATAAAAAAGAATAAAACAAAATTAACAATCTGAATAATTTCTGGCATCGTTATAGACAAACACAATGCAATCTGAAAATCAGTCTTCAATCCACAACCCATATCAACCCAGAGGAAAAAAATCTTCAAATGTTAAGACATTCTAATTGTTCAACCTTTCAAAACAAAACGTTATTTTATATTTAAAACTTCTGCCGTCAAATTATTAAAGATGGTATAGGCCACAAACATGGGTGGGAGGTTGAGGTATAAAATTGCTTGTTAGTTTGTTTTAAATGATTTTCATGTAGACCTTCTTTCGCAACCAGTCGGCGACACGGTCGGCATTTCGATCCATCCAGTCAATATTACGCAGGATGCTCTCCAGCGCTTGCTCGCGACCACGTGACCCGGCACCACCATCCGGGTACTTGGCGAAGAATTCTTTAACCTGAAGGCAGCAACCGTGCTATTTGTAAAATTGGCTTCTTTTTGACCATGTTAGGCGTGAAACAGGGTGAGTAAATATAAATATAATTCCCTTCATCATACATGTATTTATAGATAATCAAACTGAAATACTTGTATAGTTTTGACCTCGAATACAGAAGACCTGATCAGAATTCCATATTTCACAGCGTGCATTCCGTTTCCATATGAAACGGTCGGAAAACAGCACCTTGAAATTATTTAATGTGCACATCATAATGACGTCATGATGGCAGGTAAATATTCGCGTAGTTCAATATATAATGTTTATGTTCGGATTTCATACATTGTTTGTTGCATAGTGACTTGTAATATTATTGTACATCAGAAGACGGTGTAATATGATTATAGGTGCTACCCACCATAAGCGCATGAGATTTCACCATGTGCCGTTTTCCAAGCGCCCCGTGGAAGGGAAAGTGTATGGATCGAACCTGTGAGCCTGTTTGAGACGCCCCACGGGCAGGTGGAGGCTATACAGACGACCGCAATACTCAGCGTTGACTCCGGGCTCAAAATGATGCGTCGATTAAGAAGAAGAAGGAGAAGAAGAAGAAGATGAAGAATAAGAAGAAGAAGAAGAAGAAGAAGAACAAGAACAAGAACAAGAACAAGAACAAGAAAGATTAAGAAAAAAGGGGCGACACTCACCTCCTGTAACTTGAAGCGTGTGTTGAAATTACTGACAATGCTTGGAACCAGTCTACCCAGTGATCTTGACCCCGTGGTAAACCTAAGTAGACGAACGTGAACAGTATGACAGCGAACTAATGAATCATTTTCGTGTTTTTCGGCGTAAGCTGTATTAAGCCAGCTTTTCACCTTAGCCTGACCTTTGTAAGTGTCCAATAAAATTCAAATAAAATTTCCCGCGGCTAGGTACGAATGAATACACTTCATTTATTCCATTGGCTGATTTGAGTATACCACCAGAACATTGGAAACATATCCGCGTCTTTGTAACACTGTTTTACTGTATGAAACAATTTTATCTCTAATGAAAAGGCTTAATAGATAGAACAGTTTTACACTCAATTCTCGACATCAATACAGTTTGTGCGTGCACCTTTTATTTTCAGAGTATTACCAGCGCAAAAGCGTTTATACTTAAAAGGCTATGTTCTCATATTTAGTACTTACTTCCATATTCCTGTCAACATGTTAACATGTAAAAGTATAAAGAGCAGCGGAAGCGAGGCCTCACTTTAAAGCATTGCATTTCAACCCGCGAGTTTTCGGGTCAATTCGCGGACATTCAGAGTTTATATACAGGTCATCACCGGAGTTCGCGGCCAGTAAAATAATCGTTATATAATAAAGACGCTATCCGTGAACTAGGTGACCTCGAATTTTCTTTAGACCAGAAATATGTTAAATGAAGATATTCAGCAATATAATTATGGTATGTCAATAATAGATTCTTAATGTGTTTTCAACAATACAATGATAAATATTATTTTTGATAAATTTAACAATAATTATTCCACCATATTGCCTAATGTACTAAAGTGATATTATGAGCATGTAACAGTTTATAGGTGTCTATCGCAACCGTTGATTATTTTTGATGTTTCTACTTCATATACACTTATATTAATTAATGCAGCATCAACATACTAAAACAATATACCAGAAAGAGAAAAATAATGCATTTGAATATCAACCGTACTTTCGTTTGACAACTGATCAGGCGTTTACGAGTTGAACCTAAATTTAGTTTTAGTGCAGATTTGTTCATACGACACAAAGACACAATATTGTTTTACGGATCATTTCGGCTTACAGGACTGGGTGGGTCACGTAAGAATATCGAATATAATTTTTATTTTTATAAACAACTGGTAGCAAGGTGAGTTGCAGATAATTGATCAGTAACCACATTTTAACTAACTATTTTGACCTGTTAATTCTTTTCAGTTCTTTTCAGTTCAATTCAACAGTGCAAAATGCCCATAATATCACTTTAAGCATGAGCACGATGATTCTCGATACTGTTAAAAATCGAATCAAATAGCAATGCCCGACAAACCTCTTAAACAGGTTTGTTCGAAGAACGCGCCTATAAATACGGATACTTCTCGTGTGGCCGGTTGACTCATATGTTTAAATTTCACTTCCATTCTTCTTTTGGTTTTTTGTTTTGTATCTATAGGTTTATTATTATGTTATAATGTAAAATAAGCCGCGAAAACTCCGCGTAACATCCCGTACTGCGTGTGATGCAGCTAAGAACTGCACAGAAAAAGACATTCGCTATCCTTGATCTCATTCATTAAACTATTTACGCCGTATATCTTTTTTTAAAGATATTTCTTGTTTGTATTTAATGTTTAGCCATTTTCCTTTTAAAGAACAGAAGAATCGTGCACGGCTCAGGTTTCCTAATTTCCCGAAAAAACTTATCAGTATTCCACAGTTAAATTGTTTTCTCGTATCAATAGTAACGGCATAACAAAACTATTTCCGGTAAGATTCACATTTCAACTTTCATCTTGTCTGTATTATAATGAAATTAATAAGTAAACATTGTTCTTTTAGGGATAATTGACCGTTTGTCAATAATGTATACCGGTACACACGTACATAAAACACGCAAAATGGGTCAACTTACTGGAGGTCATACACATGTAAACATTAATCAATGTGTTCCAAACAATCTGAATTCACTGCGAGACGTTCTTAAGAAAACGTCCTCACCTGTCCACAAGGTATTCCCAGTTCGCGCGCACCCACGTCCAGGCCACGTTATTGCCGACGGGATTGCCGGCGACGTACGTGACGACAGTGAAAAAGTCCTGAGACAGTATCAACGATTCGTGTTTGCTGTACTCGAGGTACCTAAAAACGACACATTTTATTTACACTAAGGCATATTAACGGATATTCAATTACTATTATGGCCTTTTTTTTATTATCATTATTATTATATTTCTATATTGTAGTATTATTATTATTATTAATTTTGTAGTTAATTTTCCATAGATAAGTATGAGACAGTATAAATGTTTCAATTATTTCCTAATAACTTATCACGCATATAAACACTATCGTGGTAAAACGCGTATTTTCCAACTAACTTAATATAAAGCGATGTTATTGATTTTGTTTGATGATTTTCCTGACAATTGAGCCGCGTTCTGAGAAAACTGGGCTTAATGCATGTGCGTAAAGTGTCGTCCCATACAAGCTTGTGCAGTCCGCACAGGCTAATCAGGGACGACACTTTCCGCTTTTATGGTATTTGTAGTTTCAAAGAAGTCCCTGCTTACCGAAAATAAATTTTAGGCGGAAAGTGTCGTCCCTGATTAGCCTGTGCGGACTGCACAGGCTTATCTGGGATGACACTTTACGCATATGCATTAAGCCCATTTTTCTCAGAGCACGTACTCAAATTAACGATGTCTTTTAACAATTTTCTTAGTCAAGAGTGTATTTTTTCATGTATAAAATAGTGAATAAATTCTTTCTGAAATAAATGTATTTTTGAGAAAAAAATTGCCAGTCATTAACCAAGTCCCATTAAAACACATTGAATCCCATTTTTGTGCCAAAAACGATTTGGACTAAATCTCGTTAGATACTAAATACTTCATACTAAAAAATGTCCACTTCTAATAAAATAACAAACATATTATAGTATAATAAGTTGTAAACCAAAAGCTTCACCTGTTGAGCAGCCAGACTTCCCGCGCATGCGCCATGCCATAGAGCAGTTTGACGCGTTCCTGCGGTACATCATTGGTCTCGTATCGCCTCCACATCCGGTCCCAGTCCGACTGAGAGCCGCCACCGTACATCCCGTACTTGTACACGTACGTCCGAATATCCGGCGAGACGCTTGAAGATATATAAGGTGTGAAAAAAATATTTTAATTTTCATGCTAACATACGCTTCTGCATTATAATTGCATCGAATGTTCATGTTATTGCTAACAAATAATAATTTTCACAAATGAGACGCCAACAAGGTGTCAATAACACAAATATGCCTAAATCGCAAACCGAAAATGGAATAGATCATAAATTTGTCACATAAAAAGTGAAGAAAATATTAAGGAAAAGATTCAATGAACACGTATGTGAAGAATGAGATTCTTTTTTCACACATTTAAAAAATATGGTCTGTGAATTAAATGACACTGCATCTCTTTGCACCTTAGTAATAATTTATGATTTATAATTGTTCATCACTCAATAAATAACTCACAGTTTTTCTGATTCGTGGAAACAAAACATCTCGGACTTACTTTGAAAACGCTTGTCATAGAATTAACAAATGGCGTTCGATGGATGGTTGTATATGGAATAGTGGAGACAACTCTTGATTGTTTATGATAAATATTTGTTGGTTTACCGCCCCTCGATGAAAAGCGTAGTAGATGAATTCGTCAGTAACCTAAGATCTGTACCATAAACTTATAATCAGAACCGATGGTTTAACAAAAAGTTAACTGGTACCTTTTTAATACGTTGAGGTCAATAAAAGATGCTTTTAGAATAGGACTCTCGAATTCTCGGAGGACTAAAAAACTGACCAAAGATTAGTGAACGTTATGATTAATTTGTTTTCGCCAATCAAATGAGTTTATCTCGTCATAATTACCCATTTATCGACAAACCTAGCTACCGGTAGATCTAATCAATGTGCGAGCGTGTAATTTATGAGGTTCTTACACGCATGAGGATTCATTATGTGAAAACATGGAGTGTGCCCCATGTCTCTTAAATTTATTTTACGATACATCTTTTTACTGATTAATGATGTGTTCTTTAACTCGGCGGGGGAGTACACGATATAACCCCCACCCGTCCGTTATGGTGGCCAGGAACCAGGATCACATGCCCTAAGAGTGGGAATAGAACCCGGGTCGCCGAGATGAGACGCGCGTGTTCCAATCACTGAGCTAACAGGACGGTCAATATAGAATCATGTGACACGATATTCCTTATATACGTACACAGTTCCATTGTCCAGCCAAGAGCGGAATTTGGAGGTTGCGTTGTCCATGCATAGTGTGTCCCCGAACTCGCACGCTAGCTCTATGATGTTGGATCTCAACAGCCTGATATACAAAGGAACAGCTACATTTTGTATTTCACATAGCTCTATATCTTTTCATTCGTATCAAACTTTGCAGATGCGTTTGGAAAGGTAGTTGTTTTATAAATTAATGTATTGACAGTTGAGTAAGATTCCAACACAAAAAAAATAATAGTACAATTAATTAAACTTGAAAAAGATAAATAACGTGTTTGTTTTTTTTCGAAATATCGACTTATGTATATGTATTATATCGTGTTATAAAGATAAACGCAGGGTTGAAATGTTTGCTTCTGCGTCCAGTACAGCACTGATGCTTTGTGTGCGGGTAACTGATACAACAAACTTTGCTCGGGGAACATTCGGATGAAAGGTCCGGAGCTTGGCCGCGAACTCATGTTTTGTGTGTACTAACGTAGTCGCTTAAAAGGCCAATGTATCAAGGTTTTATGATTATAAGGCTTAAATCTAGAGGGTCACAAGGTTTCACTTTAGCCAAATAAGGAAAAGTGTTGCATCTCCTCGCGGCAATGCTTTTCAACGGTCTGAAATCATGTTGAACTCAGTCAACATATCTTAACCCATTTATGCCTAGCGTCTAGAAAAAAGGGCCTTTGCAAACAGCGTAGACCCAGAATAGACGCCGCATGATGCGGCGTCTCATCGGGGTCTACGCTGTTTTCTTAAAGGAATTTCTGTAAGAAATATTCTAAATATAGAAATAAATATAATTGACATCCCTAATTTTGGAAATAAATTGATCCAATTAAGAAGGATGGGAGAGTCCATTAGGCTTAAATGGGTTAAGTCTCTGGGCAAGTTTTATGATGATTGGTAACATGTGATTTCTAGAGGGTTCTCAATGTTTCACTTTAACCACATAAGGAAAACCAATCCGCCCTCTGTCTGCCACGTTTTACAAAATACAAAACCGTGTAATTAGAACACATATTCTTAGCAAGTTATTAAAGATTAGTAAAAAAAGCGTTTTTTCTTCAACGTTCTGAAAATCTTTTTTCGACATACCGAAACCATTTCATAATGTACATATATACTGTCCACTAAAAAAGACTGACAAAAGACGATTACAAAAGCTTAAAAATATGATATTTGTGTTAAGATAAACTATAAAAACAGGACAAGTTGCAATAGCAAAACAAAGAGACAATGGAACAGACTTGTCCAAGTGTGATGACGTCGCTCCCTCCCAGCCAATACGATTCAACACGGGGCTTGTCTTCATGACAACGTAACGCTGAAACAGAAGACGACAAACGAACATTTATTAAATAAGATGAGTTTTGAAACGGAGTAAGGAAATGATGTCACATCCACAACTATTCATCTGGTTTTTGCTCAGACAGGCAATCAATAAAGAGCGCTTGACGGCTTACATAGGTGACTCGTCAAGCGAAAATGGACCTTATATCATATACGGCCAGCGTAGCTCCAACAAAGCATGTGCATCAGCGAAGACTAGTAGGGCGCTACTATGTCTGCTAATGAGGCCACAAACCCATGCTCGACTTCAACGCGGACAAGGTTACTCTTTTACCAAACTGCGCAGGCTCGCTTGGAGGTGAGCTCGCAACTTATGGCATATGGCCCATTTTCGCATTACACTGCTCTTAGCGCGCACGATTACTGGTAGGCTTTACTAAACCTGTTTTCTAAGTTTTATCATTTGTATCACAGGATTTTTGAAAATGATTTTGAAAAAATATTTTCTTCCAAATTAATTTTATTAATATGGGTCGTTTATAAGATTAAGTCTCAACTGAGACATGTCAGCACGGAACACAATCACAATACACCAGATACAATTTAATCACTTAATTTTACGCGGTTTGGTGTTATGCGTAAATGAAAAACAACTAAAACAACACGATCTATCAATTGATCGACATCAATTAAGGAAAACAACCCGTTGTGTCATAGGAAAGACAGTTCAAAATGAGTGACCATGAGTGTCCATGAGACCCCTTGATTTCAAGACGGTCACCAAATCTACATTCCGATTACGCTATTTTTTATAAGCTACACAGCTTTATAAAATACATAAATAAATAATTGGCAAGTAAGTACATTTGGTAAAGAACTTAATCACTTATTTTTGGATCGCGGATTATATTAGCAAACTCGGCTAATTGTGTGTTCGGACATTGTTAATAAAATTATAACATTATTTGTAAGCCCGTCCCCCTACGTCTAATACAAATAAAACGGTTGTCAGTGACCGGCATAATGTATATTAAGTAAAGGCAAACCAATTAACATTAGGCACTGACCGCTATTATAGTGTGTTTAATTTAGTTACCCTGAGTAGATCAAAGTGTGGACTGTTCGCGAACATGTGTTTGATGTACGTGATGCCCTCATAGGCGGAGTCCCAGGGGAGGTGGTGGAATTCCTTGTTCAAGTATGACATCATTGAAAGGGCGACGTCATAGTTTAGGTACCCGCCACGCGCAAGGTTAAACGCGTCATCAATTAGGCCGGTCCTATCGGCCGGAAATGGTACCTGTGACGACGGTGTTTAATTTATAGTGGATATTTACGAACGTATAACATTAAATAATTGAGATTCAACTAATAATACAATTAAGTGAATTTATATATATTAATATTCAAAGCGAACTACGATTTAAGAACACACATTGTTGTTAAACTGAAAAAAAATCGTGTTTAATCTCACAGTCGGCTTCGAATGTAGTCCTACTCAAGACAGAAACTTATTCATTAACGTTGGCTAGACAGTTTGATTATGTTACACAAAGCTTAAAACCAATACAAATATTATTATTTATAACTTGTTTACTTTTTTCGTAAGCCTTCTTTGCGGTTTACTTTCACGAAGTATATCACGGTTTAGTATTTTGATTTGCTTATTTAGATCATGCATTAAATGAACGATCTTATAAACATAGTGTAAAGGGAACTATACATATTGTCAGAGATCGAAAATTAGAGTACACACTAGTATCAGAGGAGCATAACAAAAAAGCATTACACAGCTGCTAAAGACGTAAACGCTATATTTTATTTAATGTTGATAGCCTTTGTGCTTGTTGGACAGGGCCCATATCCCAATGTAGCTTTAACAATGGTTCTTAGACCCTGTGGCATATTATTTTGAAATTTTGAACCTCTCCTCTTTGATCATCAAGGATGCAGGCACTATCAGAACAGCCACCCCTTAACGGGATTTATTCGCTATTGATTGACAAGTTAAAAATGCGAAACTGATCCTACCGCATTCGGACCGTTTTGATCAAGGTTGCCGGCAAAGGTAAGCCAAACGTCATTCGGGTAGTTCACGCGGTAGAAACCCGTGTCATTCACGTTGAACTTGACGTAACTTCCGGTTGTCAGGTTAAACGTAACTTCCGGAAACATTATTGCGGTAAAGTAATACATGTTTGATAGGAAAATTAAACTATTGTGACTTTATAATCTAATTGATGAGTTAAGGTCTAATTATATATGAACATTGGCAGATAGGTGAGATAAGGTTTGGATATATTTTAAATGACGTTGGCTTTCTTTACTCTTTTTTAAGATGGTTAATACAAATTGTCATTTACAAACTAATGCCTCGAATAAATAAAATTATATGACAACAGTAATGAGATATTTAAAACGGATGAAGGAAATGATTCAACAGTTGTAACAGCTATGGAACCAAAATATCAGGTACGATTGAAATGGTAATTTGATTAGTTTAGGTCAATCAAAAGAGGTGGCTTTACTAGTCAACCGAGTGACCCCGTACTTTGCACATTACTTTTTTTTAACATTTCATGTTCGTACCGGAAGTAACGTCCTTTGTGATCCATTTGGCCTTTTTCATAGTTCCCTCCATGAAGTCGAGATGAATGTACCATCGGTAGCTGAGAACACCATGCACAATCGTATTACTTGTTAGTAAAATGTTATTTGACTAGCTGTGCAATATCGTTTAAAAATGCATTGCGATTTATTACAGGGGATAATTACTTCATACTTTTGGAATTATGCCCATCGGTATACATTGATGCACACCTAAAAAATATCATATTGAAACCGCCAATATACACATTGAATTATATTGATTTTGGTGTTAACAATAACGATATTGCATTAAAAGTCCATAAAAGTCAATATTTGCGCTTGTCTCTTGGAAAACCAGATCGTCTGCCGACTATAGTATAATATCTTATCATGACATTTATTTAAAATAAATATATTTAATACGATGTATACCCAATTATTTATCGACTAAGTATCAAACAACTCATTTACGTCTAAACATATTTAAATCTGCTGTTGCAAACTGTGTTTTTTCGTAACGTTCAATGCCACTCCTCTTCGTCAAGAGCGCGAACAATGTATCAGTGAAATGCAGTTTACCATGAACAATAGAGCACCATGTCTTTAACAAAATAAATGGTTGTTAAATTGTTAACTTATCATTAAGAAGATATTGGTAACTACACCTTATTCTTATTTTCAACAAAAAACAGAACATAATATTTTTATTCGACAAAAGAAAAGATTAGTATACCCATACATGGGGGTTTATTGTGACCGCTTTAATGTTCTTCATGGGACTTGTTACCAAACGTTTGCATGTTTAGGCATGGCATAAGATGCCTTAATTACTTGAGATATATAAGCACCGCCACTTGCCAGCTAAAGGCTAGTACAGAAACAATAATGTTTTTTATTATTCCGTCAAAAAATGTAATTTCATTAACCTTCGAACCGGTCCATTAAAGTGATGTAACGGTTTAAGTGCAATAACAGGAAACAGATTTGGTTTAATTGCCGAATATTACATGTATATGCATAACCAACAAACAGGTCCCGTAAAGATATCTTTAAAATAATCGAAACGCTTACCGGAATTTTGACTCGGATTCATTAGAAGCAAGAGTGCGGTCAGCGAGGAAACGGTGCTGAGTTGCAGTGACAACCGAGCCCTGACCCCCCGGGATGGGACTGAAGGTCAGGTTGACAAAAGGAAGTCCCATTTGTAACGTCCACGTATCCATGACGTCTTTTACGGTATAGCCATCATTAACCTGAAGTGTACGTCTGGTAAGTTTTTGTAAATATGGTGAGCTTTTGTGTTGACAGGACAGGAAGTTCAATGTAGGAATCGCAAAAATACTTGAGATTTATATGTTTTCTGCATATTTTTCGCGAGCAATCACGTTAACAAATTAAATAAAGACGGACTAAGATATTACTTGTTCTGAACAAATCTGTAATAATACACCTGAATATATGTAAAATCAAGCGATACACGTATTTAATATCTCTAGAGGTAATAGTCCCCTACAAGAATTTCACCAAAGGGATCTTTATCAGTCCACCGCATTGATATCTGCCTGATATAACGTTGCCTGATACAAAATTTATAACATGGCTAACAGGAAGTTCTTATATCAGTCATGTGTGGAGGATATTCATATAACTCGGAATAAACTATAAAGTAATCAATTTTAGTAAAATCAGATCAGATTCAACAAAACAAGCAATTTGATATGCCAAGATATAATATATTTTAAACACAACATGCACCACAAACAGCAAAAATCTGTTTTTACACATAGGAAGCGCGCGTGCTCATGACGTCATTATTAAAGTGATATGATGGGCATCTAACAGTATATAGGTGTCTATCGCAACCGTTGTTTATTTTATGGTGTTTTCACTTCATATACTCTTATTTTTGTTAATGCAGCATCAACATACTAAAACAATATCTCGGAAAGAGAAATATAATCCATTTGAATATCAACCGTACTTTCGTTTTGACAACTGACGACAGAAATGATTCGATGTACGATGTGAGTCTAAATGTAGTTGTCATGCAGATTCGTTCATACGACTCAAAGACACATTTTTATGGATCATTTTGGCTTAGAGGACTGGGTGAGTCATGTAAAATATCGAATATAATATATATTTTTATTTTTTTTATAAACAACAGGTAACAAGATGAGTTGTAGATAATTGGTCAGTCACCACATTTTAACTAATTTTATTGACCTGCTAATTATTTTCAGCTCGATTCGACAGTGAAAAATGCCCATAATATCACTTTAACACGTCAAACAGCAAAAGTCATTTTCTTTCCCGTTAAAACTGCAGCTTTTAAGCGATTTCTTCATTATGTCTTTAAAATCGGGGACGAAGAGGTATGATAAACAGAAAAACATGTTACTGCCTGATCTTTTTGTAATATATCAGGCTCGGCACGAATAAATTGACGGCTTGGCAAGCCTCGCCGTTAAATTATTCGAAGTCATGCCTGATATGTTTCAAAAAGATCGGGCAGTAACCCGTTATTCTCTATAAAGCTGTGTCGTCCGTACGCCTGTTCCTTGGTCTATCCGCAATCTGGAAACTGGCATAACTCGAAAAGTACTAAAATTTGATGAATCTTATGACACGGAATCGTGGAGCAAAGGAATACTAGTATGTATACATGATACCAAATGTGAGGTTTATGAGCAAAAAAAAATCAGAGATCAAACGCCTGCTGAAAGTGAAAATATAAAATCAACAAACTATGCATGACAACTCCTGTCCGTAGATTTTACTAATGTGCAGTAAATTAATAGATAAACAATTCTTAAAGATCTAGACCATGTAGACGGATATTTGTCATAACGAAGTTGTAACTGTAGACCGATACTATAAGTTACCGCTGTTAGTAGTTGGAAATGCAGGACACATTTTTTTATAAACCCTCGTGAGTAACGATCTGTTTATCAGTTGCATCGATTTTTGTTAAATTGAGAATCGCAAATGGCGATTACTTATGAGAGGTTATTGAAACGGTCTTCCAACAATACACACCGACCTGTCCCATTTCCGCCCACAGGTCGTCAGTGGTGGCCGTGGCCCACTTGTACTTGACCAGATAGTCCGAGATGGCCCGGAAGAACCGCTCACTGCCCAGTACCTCCTGCAGCATACGAAGAATAGCCGCGCCCTGAAAAGAGAATCCGTTCAAATATAAGCAAAGTTACGCTTCCACTGAGCCAGATGGAGAAACAAGTATTACATTACGTATCATCATCACCAACATCCTCTTCCTCCTCCTCCTCCTCCTCCTCCTCCTCCTCCTCCTCCTCCTCCACCTTCTCCTCCTCCTCCTCATCATCATCACCATCATCATCATCATCATCATCATCATCATCATCATCATCATCAACATCATCATCATCATCATCATCGTTATCATTATCAAGTCACTATAAAAATAATGAACAAGTTGAAATTGCACCAGAAATCAATACATCAAATAACTGTCATATATTTACAAAATAGAGTGCCTTATCATCGACAAGAAAACACAAATAACTTTTAAAAAAAAGTGTTTCTACCACAAAAAAGTACTGCCTACCTTGCTATACGAGATGGCGTCAAAGACCTCGTTGATCTGATCGGGATGACTGACGTCTACGACGATAGGGTGCGAGTTAACGCCGGCGTCCGTCACCATCACAGGCTTGACGTCATCGACTATCATCTGATCCATCTTTAATTGCGGAAGAATGATACAGTGTTACTAAGTCAAGTTCCCACATATTGCAGCCTCGAGCGCTGATGGACTAGAAACCCCAAAATAAACACCAAGGGGATTGACATGGCAAGTCGGAACACATATGAAAATTCATTAAAATGGATTATAAAAATGGCTTGTTACAGTCATTGTTTCCTCTTAAGCCTAAAACAATTGCGCAGTTACAGTTACAGTTAGCGTAACCTTTAGCACAGACAATGCAAGCAAATTATACTAATTGTCCATTGCATACGCTAGGTAGTTAAAAATAAATTTTAGTTTTGACCTTTCTTAAAACGTCTTATCAAGCCGCGGTTCAAAGAATGTAATAATTACACGCACTGCATTTAAAAGAGACGCGATTTAATACTATCAACCCGTTTAAAAAAAATTATTTTGATTATCTTTTGAGTATGTCTAGAAAGGCGTCTGTATGTCAGGAAACTCAGTAACATTACCATTTCCCACTCCGGTTCTGTGACATCGACCCCGAGGTATTCCACAAAGCTTGCAAAGCCCTCGTTCAGCCACAGATCATCCCACCAGTCCATAGTGACTATGTTTCCAAACCACTGAAAAAGATACGAGTCCATAGTCACTTTGTTGCTAAACTACTGTAACTGGAACCCGTATAGAGTCACTTTGTTCCTAAACCACTGAAAGAGGAAGCAGTCCATAGTCACTTGTTTCCAAACCACTAAAAGAGAAAGTCTATTGTCACTTTGTTCCTAAACCACTGAAAGAGGAAGCTGTCCGTAGTCACTTCTTCCCAAACCACTAAAAGAACTAATCTATAGTCACTTTGTTCCTCAACCACTGAAAGGGGAAGCAGTCCATATTCACTTTGTTCCTAAATAATTGGAAAAAAAGTCTATAGTCACTACGTTACCGAACCACTGAAAGAGGAACCCGTATAGAGTCACTTTGTTTCCAAACCACTAAAAGATAATCCAGTCCATAGTCATTTTGTTCCCAAACCATTTAAAGAGGAACCAGTAAATAGTCACTATGTTTCCAAATCACTGAAAGCGTAACAAGTTCAGCATCACTATGTTTCAAAACCTCTGAGCGAGATACCAGTAAATAGACACTATTTTCCCAAACCACTGAAAGACAAACCAGTCTATAGTAACTATGTTCCTAAACCACTTTTAAAGAGAATGCCAGTCTATATAGTAACAATGTTCTCATAATTTTGTGTTTACGGAATATATGTAGTGTGTTTCGACGATGGTGACCAACACTGATTTCGCAAACTCACTGTTCACCGACTCGCTTAGTAAAAAAGTATCATTTATCTTTAAACAATTCTTCATATTTTCATACATTCACGTACCATATGCGCGATTTCATGTGCGACCACTACGGCGACCCTCTGTTTGTTGGCTGCGGACGCTTCCTTCTCGTCATATAACATATTCACCTCTCGGTACGTGATCAACCCCCAATGCTCCATGGCTCCAGACACGAAGTTAGGGATCGCTATCATGTCTGTAACAGTTCATGATTTGTGTTTGATAATAGTATATTTTTAATGGAAAGCGATACACTTTAAACAATTTAACCCATTTATGCCTAGTGGACTCTCCCATCCTTCTAAATTGGATCAATTCATTTCGAAAATTAGGGATGTCTGGTATATTTCTTTCTGTTTTTAGAATATTTCTTACAGAAATTCCTTTAAGCAAACAGCACAGACCCCGATGAGACGCCGCATCATGCGGCGTCTCATTAGGGTCTGTGCTGTTTGACAAGGCCTTTTTTTCTAGACGCTAGGCATAAATGGGTTAATAATAGTGAGTTACTAAGCCTAGTGCCCCTTGTCTATGATACTGAGTTAGGCATCGATACAATGTCTGCGGAGATAAAACAAGAAATATCTTTAAAAAAGATATACGGCGTTGATTGTGGTCGATGTTTATGAACGATCAAAAGTTATCTCTATGAGATAAAAAGTAGCGGATGCCTTTTTTCTGCGCAGTTCTTAGCTACATCATAAGCAAATCAATTACGGGGTGTTGCGCCAGATTTCGTGGCTTATTTTGCTTTATGTGATATTATTACTCAGATATCTATATTTACAGAATAGAAAAACACAAGAAACATGAAAATAAACGAGTGCATATAGGTCAGCCGGCAATACTCGAATCTTATTTAATTGCATAATTATAGTATAGTGAATTATTGTGCTCATGCTTAATAAACTGGTCCAAATGGATAAATATTTCTAATTAATTTTATCAAAATTGGTCCTTATCATGCAAATGTTGAAACCATATTAAAAATCGATGATTGACATACCACAATAATATCGCCGAATATCTTTATTTAGTATCTCTCTGATCAAAACAGACTTCAAGTGCACAAAGTTTACGAGACGGCGTTTATATAAAGATTTCTGCAACTGACCGCAAACTGACCTTGATACCTTGCGGATTGGAATGCAATGCATTACAGTCACTACGTTATTGTCAGTAAGACCGGTGTAACACAATGATCGCAACCCCTTCTGCGAACTCCGGTGATGAACTGTATATAAACTCTGACTTTTAACAAATGGCCGCGTAATGACCCGAAACCTCGCGGGTTTATTGCAATGCAAGTAAGTACTAAATATGACAACATAGCCTTTAGTATAAACGCTTTTGCGCTGTTAATTCTCTGAAAATAAAAGGTGAACGCACAAACTGTATTTATGTCGAAAACTGATTGTAAAACTGTTCTATCTATTGAGCCTTTTCATTAGAGATAAAATTGTTTCATGCAGTAAAACAGTGTTACAAAGACGCGGATATGTTTCCAATGTTCTGGTGTTATACTCAAATCAGCCAATGGAATAAATGAAGTGTATTCATTCGTACCTAGCCGCGGGAAATTTTATTTGAGTATTATTGGACACTTACAAAGGTCAAGTCAGGGTGAAAAGCTGGCTTAATACAGCTTACGCCGAAAAAAGATATTTGTCTTCGGCGTCCTTGGCCTTTCCTTACTAAAATGTAGGCATTCATATTTTAAAGAGAGAGACACCAGTACCCAATGCTCAATGGCTCTGGACAAGAAGCTCGGAGTTGCATTCATATCTGGGATCGACTTGAACATATAATTATAATATACATGGTTACTTTTGAGTGTATGTTAATTACGAATATTGTGAGGTTCTGTGAAATTGTTGTTGTTGAAAGCGTATTGTGTTCGTACCGTTCTTTGGGAGCGGAAAAGGCACGTTGAAGAGCTGCTGGAACCGCTCCATGGACTTCTTCATGACTTTGAGCGCGTACTCCGCCTGGCTACGCTTATCAGGCGTAGCGAACACGCGGATCTGGAAAGAAGCGCTTTCACAAAAAGACTCACACGAGATAAGGGCATGTGTCACTTATATGCGATCTCCTTAGTCTGACACGATATACTTTAAAATTTTACGGTGTTAGGGCTAATTTAACCATCATCAGTAATCTGTTAAGTCTAAAATATGTTTTTCTATTTTTTAAGCAAAGTTAGATTTGCAGGAAAAATCAAATATGATGTATTACATTGAATTGTTTCTGTTTGTGTTACTGATTAC